>NW_010106626.1:0-29268 GCF_000699245.1 Pterocles gutturalis | reverse complement strand
CATTCTTACGGACTGTGTCTACATGTGTTTAATTAAAATCTGTTGAAAAGTGCTGGTAATATTAATCCTAAAACTAATGACTACACGTAGCTATAAAATAATGAAGATTTCCATCAGAAGGGTAGACTTTAAGCAGACGGATAATCTTGCCATGGAATCTAAATTCTGTCAAATTGACATGAAGTACATGAAGGCTGCTTATATTTAATTGTTTTTGCTTACAGAATGAAGGTACTGTATAGACTTAACATCATCAGACATGCTGCTGGCAAGACTGGGAATTAAAAAGCAAACCCAGCAACTCAAACTAAATAGCCTATTTACATTTCCGTAAGTGGCAATATTAGCAGTTACCTGAGTTAAAAATTTGCAATCCAATTGAAAACTTCTAAAAGATGTTATTTCAGCATTTTTTTTTCCAAATTTTATAGAAAATGTTCTTTAATATGAAAAAAAAGAATCCTTAGGACACAGCACTAACACATACCACTATTCCTGAATGTAAACTGTGAGACTAGTTAAAAAAAAAATCTAGTAAGTGTGAAACAGAAGACTGAGGAAATGAGACAGGTTACTAACCTCAGCTGCTACTATTTCAACAAAAACGTTCAGTGCTCGTTCAACACTTGATTTTTGTTTGGTTGCCATAAGACAATAATTTTCCATGATTCGCAGTTGAATGTGACCCTGAATGGTCTGAGGTTTGAGTTCCTTCAGAAGATTTTCTGCTGTTCTTACAGCCAACTGCACAGATTCCTGCTTCTCTGTTGAATTACTATTATCAGAAAGAAATTGTTTGAAAAAGTTTATTTTTTTAATATAGACCAAATTAATTAGAAGCTAGTACCGATTCCACGCTAAAGACATGCCATTTTGTACAAGATGGCTCTCTTGTACAGGCATTCTACATTGATTCTCTTCTGTAACACCAGCTGTTCCAACATAACAAGCTGTTTTTAACACTGCAAGTGACCAGGATTACAGATAAAAATCTATATATTCTGCTTGAGACTGACTTATTACAGTCTAGGATGGTCCCTCACAATATAGTAAGTAGAATATTTAAAGTGTTAGACAGGCTCAAAGCTCTAGCAATTTAAATTAAAGTGCATTATTAAGGGGCAGCAGAGGAAGGGGATGTCAGAAGAACCCAAGCAATACTTATTTCATTCACTCACCCTATGTCAGCATCCAGATTTTCAAAGACTTCACCACCCACAGTTTCATTGTCTGGGTTCAAACAAATTTCAATCATGTTGTAGACTGCATTCTGTCCCCAGTCACTGTCCTTTCGAGCTTTATTAAAATGCCGGAGTGCATCATTTGGTTCACCTGTATACCTACACAGATAATTAAAATATTTAAAGCCGGACAAGTAAAATTCGCTGCCCAAATCCCGCCCAAATCCCACCCAGATCCCAAGAAGAAACCCAAGTATTTAAAAACAGATAACACGCTTGCACATACGGATAATGCAATGTTTGAACAGCACACATACTATTGCAAGGAACTAAAAACAGTCTGATAAATTCTAAAATTTGAAAGTAAGTAATATATTATTGAACCAGCAAGAATATCCCATTTAACAAGGAAGAAATATGAAAGAAGTACGCAAGACAGATAAATAGCTTCATTTTAAAGAGAGGTAATTGGAAAGTACTTCAGAAGAGAAAAGGAGACCTTTTCTAAAATCCTAGCACCCAAAAAGTCAGGAAAGTACTGCTATATGACTTATCACTTACTTATCACACTATACATAGCACCTTTGAATGATAAGGGATGACAAGAAAGTTAATTCAAATATGTACTACATAATCAAATAAACCTTATCTTAATTATAATTGCAAGTACCAAAGATACAGTCCTTTGCAGTAGTGAAATCCTGGTTCAAGCTTTGTTCTGGAAGAATGTTTTTCAGCCATTAAAAGAAACCTTGGGACTTCTTCTAGTTTCCCAGCTCTTCTTAACAGATCAATTAGTCGCGAGAGGGTTGCATAGTTATCTAAATACACAAATAATTTAGGACATTGTAATTCTAGTTATTTGCTATATGAAAAGCTTAAGAAATAAAGAGCTTGTCTTGTTTTTTTCACATACAAAAATAATATGTGGGGTAATACATAAGGCATACTACATAGTAACCACAGATACAAGAATTAAGATATCAACTGATACTTGCAATACTTCTGCAAAAATATGTATAAAGATCAGTATAAAAGTACTTTACTTTCAAAAGCACTCAAACAAAAACATTTGCTGTATTCTCACAGCTTCCTTCACAAAGTTCACTAGAAACCTTTACATTCATAATAGTACTATTTTAATAGGTGTTAGTAGCTTTCTTTCTGGTCATAATTTGCAAATTGCTAAAAGAAACTTATTGCTGTCCGAGACAAATTTTTCTTTATTAATCTTGAAATAAAATACTAGCTTTGTGTTCATGCACGTGGTATCTTAAACACAAGACAAAGTCCTTTACAGTTACAAGGAAATGGCTTGAAGTAAACAAAGCACATTACATTGCAGCAAAGTAAATTACTGTATCTACCAGAAATAATTTTCTCATCTTCCTCTACAATAGCTTTATGTTTCTATATACAGGTCTTTGTTTTTAGTATCCATTACACCACAAATAGCACATTTCTTTTTAATCGCACAAAGTATTTTTTAGATATTTATTCCTCTATCTCATTAGAACTATGTATCAGAATGAATTAAAAATATCACTACTAAATATTCACCTGGCTTGCGTTCTAGGAGCTGCTGGAAATGAAAGACAGCTTGTTCATAATCCTGCTTCCTGAACATAAGATCAGCCATCATCTACAATATCAACACATTTAGAGAAAACAAAAGAAAATGTTATACATTGTGGTTTACAATAAACTCTAGTTCTGTAAGGTGGGGTGCTGAAACCATAGCTTTGAAGTGCTGCAGGAATTGCACAAGAAGTAAACTGAGTCGGATTACCCTCTAGAAAATAAACACTCTAGATACAGACACACAGGTCTGTAAGCAGGTACAGGCCTACATCTCAATTTTTCAATTAAGGTAGAAATTAAAAAAGAATTAAACACTTTGATATACCTTTCAAATCCTTAACGACACAGTTCATTTTTTCTGGAAGTTTTTTTAGATACTTGCTTTAATATTACTGTGCTGGAAAAATAACTTCTTCCCTGAGCATTAGTCAATTGTTAACAAAACATGCATTAAACTATGCTTTAGTCAATCTTACAACTACTATTACTTTTTTCGTCTACTAGTACTTTCAAAGACACATTTTTCCACTGAGCTAGAACGGAGGCTGATTGCTAGAACCTTCATATTGAACCATTATCCAGCATAAACAGAAAAAAAACATTTTGCTGTAATGGATTTTTCACGTTTTTTGAAATCGGAAGCTGTAGGCTTTCTGAAAAGTAGTTATTTTATGGATCCATCACATTGCAGACACACAAACTTCTGATACAGGATTAGTATTAGCACATACCATTGTTGCTGCTTCATTATCTTGGTCACTCCTCAGTAGTAAGGAACACTGATGCTGACAGGCATCAGTATCACCTTGTGCAAGATACAAACGTGCAAGTTCCAGCATTGCCTGTAGATTAAAATATTCAACTATACGTAATTCAAAGATGAAGAAAGCTGGTTCAGTTCTATAAGTATTAACCTGAGATTTCAGAGCCTCAGGGAACATCTGTCTTCTAAAGAGAGAGCTTTCTCTGTTGTTTCCTGTGGGCTCTTGGTCAACTAATTTAATTCATTTCCATCCCTTCACCTTTACAACAGATAAAACTTTTCTTCAAGAGGGATATTCTGGAGGTACATTGAAAACAGAGCTGCTCAGATGGTATTGCTCTGAAGACTACAGTATTTTGGTAAGATTAACTTTCTTGGAAAAAAATGTAAATGCAAGTAGTTTTAAATTCACTGACAGAAGCAAATACCTCATTAACCAATTGGTTTTGGAGCAAATTCCAGCAGAAACAGTGTTCTTATTTGCATTTCCAAACCTACCACATTAAGACTGTCTGCAGATACATTTCTGAGAAGCAATCGCAGAATAAATATTAACAAACTGAAATGTACATAAGCATGCATCCTTAAGGCTGAAGTCTTATCATAGACTATTCTGAATAAAATGCCACAGAAAAGTTTATAAACACAAGAGCTACCACAGAATTAATTAAGTTCCCATTGCAACAAATAGGAGTTAAACCAATCACAAAGTAAAATTACCAGTAGACAAGCAGTAAGCAATACCACTCCTGCTTAATTTTATATGGTGTTTTGATCTTGTTTTCAAAAAGGAGACATTTATAATTGCATCCCAATTCTCTCTCTGGTTACACTTGTGAAAGGCACTTCTGAATCAAAATAGTTTTCTGAACGTCCTGTTCAGGATATGAAGGCTACTTGCATAATATTTAACAACTGTTTTCTTCCTACATCCTGGTATTTACATATTCAAACATGTTACATAACTCTGAAACAGAAAGGCAAGTGGGCAAGCATTGAAATTATATGGAGATAGTATGCATGTAAGAATTTTAATTATGAAATTAATTATGATTTCTTCAAGACACTGTTCTTATGTGTGTAACACAGTAGAAGACCAAAAAGTAGCCTGCTAGTCAAGGAGCACTTCTGCCTTGGGCAAGTAAGAGAAGACTGCCAGTTAAACTGGACTTCTATACTAGATGGTAGTGACCTGCAAGTGGTCTCTGAATTTTTCACTCCAACCCAAAAAACAATGATACTGTGAAATGATGTGCTTGATGTAGTCTGTGACCCACTGTATTGCCTCTTCTCTGATCAGAGAAATGAGGCAGGGTACTACCTACCAGATTTAACTACGTAAAATGAAACAACACAACCTAAAACCCTTATGACATGGACTGCAGTATCTTCACATTTAGCAGAGTAATTTGTTTAATGCAACATTTCAAATCCGGGTTACTTCGGCTGGAATACAGATTTTGTTTTGATGAAACAAGGTACAGATAGTCAATTTTGAAGACATCAAGCGGGTGTTTAACAGCCCAAAATTATATTTTGTAATCTGAAAGAATTCTATTCCAACTTTATACTAGCAATGTTTTTAAAAATGAAGGAAGAAAACAAGCTCAAAACTACTGAAAATAAAGAACTAGAGCAAGATGACTCATTCATACTAGTTGTGGGTAACCTAAAGTATTTTGCTTTCAGTACTCTAAGGAGGGAACAAGTTCTTAATCAGAAATTCAGTCTTAGATTTTCTAAGATGTTACTAGTAAAGTAGGATTAAAGCAGAAATCTCCATTAAGTGCATCTAACAGAGATATTCAGTACAAATGTCAGTGCACAGCATATCTTGTAACAATTGGAATCTCTCAACAGCATTATTTTAGCAAGAATTGAAGGGAAATGCCATGCTGGTATTTCAGTACTGGTGTGAAAGAAAAAAAAAAAAAAAAAAAAAAGAGGATTAAGACTCTCATACAGAATTACTGGGATGGCATACCACAAAAGCCATATACTATGACAGGCAGTCTCCTTGCTCTTAGTGATAGAATGGGGAAGTCACCCTCCTTTGAAGACTTTAAGGATGTTTTTATCCCTCTCCCAATGTATTTTTCTTCTCCTTCCTCTTACAAGATGCCTTGAGGAAAGCCTGTCTCAAAGGAGCTAAAGTTGTGCCTTCAGGAAGGACCTAGATTCTTGAAACCACAACACACAAGTTCAAGTATTAAAACCAGGAGACACAGTGATAATTTAGCAGCTGGTGAATCTAACAGCTGTGCAATAAGCAGCAGCAAAATCAGAAGTTTTCACATACACCTAAATATGCAACACATTTAAGCTAGAAAATAATGGAAATTTGATTAAAAATATATTTATTTATAAACTTTAAAAAAATCCCACTAATGTTGACACTTAATTTTGGTGTTCATTATAAATATCCTTGCCTTTCTCTTCTCCCTCTCTTACCTCTAAATCCCAGGGCTGTGAAAGGAGAAGAAGAAAGAGTGGGATAAAAATAAGCTGAAATTTACCAGCATTTATCAACAGGTAGACTAGTGGGAAAGAGACAGTGCAGGGAAGAGAGAAGCAGTGCAATCACCACTGCTCAACAACAGCAACATTTTGTGACTAAAATCAGAATCCTGCTAAGTCCAGATAAAAGTCTAAAACCGCTAGCACATACAGAAGACAGCAATTGTCTGAGCTGACTGAAATCACTAGGACTTCATCCCAGAAGACAGGCAACAAGCAAGATTGAAACAATCTCCATTATTACCATGCCATACCTTACACATCTTCAACTGGTACGTGAAGACAGGCTCTAAGATCTAATGGACAACTCAGAGTGTATGCAGACCACCACTTGAATCAGGAGTTTGTGTAAGAGACAGTTTGTGTACTGTAATCGGCAGTACGTACAACGATTTTACCATGGTAAGCAACGAATGGGAGAAAGGTCAAGGCTCTATGTATATCATAAAGCAGAAATAATTGCAAATATACTTCCACACTACGGATAATTGGAAAAACGTACTGCTAGATATCAAAACTGAATGGAAAAAAAAATGCAAAATAGACAGAGAGAGACCTGACCTTTTTATCGGTTTCACAGTGAACAAGAGCTTCTTTGTAAAATTTAATTGCTTTTTCATAGTTTCGCTGGGCTGTAGAATGTTTTGCAATCTCAGCACAAATTTCAGCCGCTAACTGTTTCTGTGCAGGAACTGCATCCAGCTGTTCTATTTGAACCCGTTTAAGCACTCTGGATTGTAATTCCTGAGCCTAGTGTGGGGAAAGCAGTGAACAGTCAAAAATTTTCAAAGGAATGAATTTATATTATCTACTTTAAAATAATGTAATTAAAGTTTTAAAAGGTTCTATAAGCACACTACGTATTTTATAGATTAAAACGCCCAAATAATTTTAAAAAGGGTGAAAATGTCTCAGCTGTAAAAAAAATAATCAATGAAAACAAGCAAAACAAAATACCCCCTTCCCCAACAATATATTTTCTTCAACAACCTGTCTCAAACTCCCTTGGATTCCCCAAAATTCACATTAAAAACATTCTGAAAAGCAACCTAGTCTTCAACACTTTCAAGAATATGGAATCCCAATACACCTTTAAAAAAATACTCCTTGTGACAACTGCATGACAATCCAATAACATATAATCTAGAATGGTTTGGGTTGGAAGGGACCTTAAAGATCATCAAGTTCCAACCCTCCTGCCATGGGCAGGGACACCTTCCACTAGACCAAGTTGCTCAAAGCCTCATCCAGCCTGGCCTTGAACACCTCCAGGGATGGGGCATCCACAGCTTCTCTGGGCAACCTGTGCCAGTGCCTCACCACCCTCACAGTAAAAAAAAAAAAAAAAGAAAAAATTCTTCCTAATATTTAATCTAAATCAACCTTCTTTCAGCTTAAAACCTTGTCCTGTCACTACACTCCCTGATGAAGAAAGAGTCCCTCCCTGTCTCTCCTGTAGGCCCCTTTAAGTACCGGAAGGCTGCCCTAAGGTCTCTGCAGAGCCTTCCCTTCTCTAGGCTAAACAACCCCAGTTCTCTCAGCACTAACATTATTCTTCTTCTCACCCTTCTACCATTTTGCCTATCAGTGAAGAAGTAAAACACCAAGTAAAATCTGGGGGAAGCTTCTAACATCACTCTGAAAACCAAAGGAAGAAACCTGTTTAAGGAGCAATTACATGACTGAGCAGTTAGTTCTACTGAAATAATCAAAATACAGGTGGTTTTACGTAAATGAATGTGGCAGCAAAAGGAGAAGGAGCAGGAAAATATTTCAAAGTGAACAGATTCAAGGAACAACAGTTTTGAGGGCAGCAACAAAAAAAAAGACAAAAGAAGAGAGACAAAGTTTTTGAAATGTGATATAGTGAGAAACCTGAAAAAACTAAAGAAGAAAAGAGTAAGACAAGTAGACTGCTCTGGGGGACATTTAATGAAGGAGAACAGGAAAAAAAAAAGTAAAAATCTGAGAAGGTAAAAAGTACATTATAAGTAAAACAGAAGAAATAATTTAACAACAGATTAAATAGCAATATCAGTAGGATTTTAACTCTTATGTACAATTATCCTTCTAACCAATCTACGTACTTTACTCTTCTTGCTGGTCAGAAGATGCTATCAAGGCTCCCTGTTTCTGAGTGGAGGTATAATGGAAGAGAATGTACTGACCCAAACTCTTGCTCAACCTTTGTGTTGAAAAAACATCTTCTAAATGGGTTAAATTATCTCTAGTTTCCAACTTTCCAACCTTGTTCTTTCAGTCCTCAGTCCAAATGATAATATTCAACTCCAGAATGAACAGATCTTATTATTGCTACTTAAAATAAATATCGGTACAACAAAATGACAGCTAGCCACTGAAAGCTGTTGCAGATTGTTCTATGAGTGGTATTCAATGCTGACCTAAAGATACCTCCCCATAGCCAATTTTATTTTCACCTGCTCTGTTAAAACTATGCTCCACACACAAATGAAGGCATAATACAAAGGCAGGCTTCCAGTAAAAGCCTGCATTCTGATCTAAAATTCAGATAACACCGCTCACAAAAAGCATGGACTTTCTAACCACATTTCACATCAGTCACTGATGCTTTATCCCTACCATGTATGTGCTTTCCTCATGCACAAAAATATTATGGTCAGAACCTGAGATAAAAGTGAAACCAGGGACAAAAGTGAGGACATTGCAAGCTTTCATAAGGTTTTTTGGTTTTCCCTTTACCTGTTGTAATGAAACAATAGCTTCATCAATCTTCTCCATTTTGCTGTAAATTTTTGCCAGAAGCACCTGGTAACGTCCATCTTCCATCAGAGAAGACAATTCATTAACTATAAGAATTACATTAAACAAACATGATCCTTGTAAGAACTCAGGCCAGTAAAGTCAAAGAAAGATGAAGCTCTCAACATACTCCAGGCAAGAGCTTAAGTGTAAAGTTCACAGCTTGATCTTATGTATTTAGGATAGTAATTTGACTCAGTGTGTTGTTAGCGGGCAGAATAAATATTACAACCTACAGAGTAAAATTTAAGGCCAAAGACACTGAAAGATGGAAATGGAATAAAAAAAAAACCAAACACATACTGTGTAGTCTATTTACATTCTTAGAAATATCAGAGAAAAGCTTTTTGATCTAAGTGGACAGGAAACAAAGCCACTCCTGACATTTCTTGTCCAAATGCTCCTCCAAGTCAACGAAAAATGTCCAAACTGATTCAATGAGTGCTACTGTACAGCCAAAAAGCATGAGATTGTTCAAAGACATTTCTAGTCAGACCTCAAACTACCTTGTTTTGCTAGAGTCTGTAACAAACATGAATACAAACAGTTATTTTAACTAAATTCAGTATTTTAACTAATTTCAGTATCTATTCAAAAACCAGCAAGCTACTTTTGAATAATAGTTAAAATATATATGCAGAAAATAATATTTGAAGAATACAAGTTCTCCCTCGCTTTTGTTAGCACAGAAGAGAAAAACCTTGCATGTGTGGAGCTCTGTTGACTTCATCTATCACAGATGTTCCAAGTTTAAAAGTCCTGTCAAAAACACCTTCAAATGGAAGTGAAGTTTATTTTAGAGTGCATTTCTCATTTATCACTTAGTAGTTTCCTGTGTTTTATAGTTCAAAAAAGTTTATATGCAACTTGTTTATTCCTAGAATCATGCAGAAAACACAAACAGTAGAAATCATGTTTTGCTGTAAATTAATAACATTCCTACCAGGCTCATGATCTAAAGCTTGCTGAAGTACTTTTTCTGCCTTTTCATACTGCTTCAGTTTCATTAAAAGCTCAGCCAAATCATAGCAAAGGAAATTCTGTTGACCACTTCTCAATGCAGCCTCATAGTAACTGATAGCCTAAAAGGAAGAAACAAAAAACCGAGTACTATTTAAAGGCAAATCTAAAAGACAGCTTTGCTACTTAGGTATTTAATGACATGCTGCTTAGAGTTTTCTCTACTTTCTTCACTTCTTTTGTAATCAAGTCATTTCTAATAAGTACTGTATTTAAAATACGTTATTTAGTTGCAAGTTCAGGCTTCCAAAAATATAATGCCAAATTAAAGATAAATAGAAGAACCAGAGCCCACATTTTGATAAACATGCATTTACATAGCCTAACCACTTTATCACGTCCTATCTTTGACAGGCTCACTGCCAGTTCAACTACATTTTTATAAGCTGCTGGAGTTGTAGAATTCCAGTCAGATTAGTTATGAAGTTCTGTTTTACTGCATACAAAGGACAAATATTTTCCCAAAGTCCACCTACAAAACACGAAGATAAAAGAAGTAAAAGTCAAGTAATATCAACTAAGCATAATCTAATAGAAAGGAGTCTTTTCTGTTTGCATTTTTAAACACAAAAAACCGTCAATCATATCAATTAAAACAATCAAATGTTTACTCAAGAAAAAAAGCAGTGTTCTGGATTAATAAATTATTATTCCAGAAGTTTTTTGAAAAAACAAACTACTTATAGCAACTTAAATAGTCTTGAAATAGGATGTTACTTCTCTAAGTAAAGAGAAAAATGAGAGTTGGAATTATATTGAGAAGTTACATCTCCAAAATGAATTTGAAATATTTAGGTTAAGTTTTATTGTTTTGAAATAGAACATATTTAAACATGCATAATAATGCACATATCAGGCAGGTTACCTATTTAGGCTTAAGCATCCTAAGGAAAATATAGCTGAAGCCTAAAAACAAAAAATTAAAGTCGCTAAAACACCTATCACCATAGAGATTACAAGTTTTTCTATAGCAACTGTAGGAACCCTTACAGGACATTAGATTATTACACATACACAAAAAAAGGTCTGAAGTATCATGAAGTAAGATAGGAATCATATACTGAGCTGCTTGTAATACTGACCTAAACAGAAGCAAGTGAAAATTCTAACACTGCAACACAAAACTCAATTTGGACATACTCTCCAGTAGTGTGAGGTTGCCCAAATAAAATAATTTGCTCCTGCAAGTTTTCCCCAAACATTTTCTTCTGTTTTTCCTATAAGAATTTAAAGGCTCTATGACTGCTCTCCTAGACAATGTTAAGGCTAGGAGATGACATTTTGAAGCGGATCTACAGACTTACTCTCAGGATAAAAAGTCTGTTTAGTGCTTTGAAGTGAAATGCTGCTTCTACCCAACCTGAAAACAAAATCAGGCAAAGTTCACATGTTGAGAATAATGGACACAATACTTACTTATCCTAATACAGTACTTATAGAATACCTTTGAATAGTTATGCGTTTTGATTAGGGCTTTTCCAATTTTACTTGCTAAAGCTGGATCTTTTGGATTTTTCTTCAAGGCCTGCTCGTAGACTTCTATGGCTTCATCAGGCTTCAACAGCAAAAGATAAAAACACAGAAATCAAGGGATTAAGACAAAAAGTGTATGAAGAAAACAAAATCTGGTAACACCTTCAGGAATGATGGCAAGTACTACTGGTTCATAAGTTAGAATACTTCTGAGAGAAGAATGGTCATTCTTAAATGGCATGAAGCATAAAGCCCATGTAAATTCACATTTCCATGTGAAAACAGAATGCAGAGCAAACTTGGCAAAAAAATGAGTTTGAATTAACCTTATTCTTTTTCCACTGAAATTTCTCTACTACTGTTTTCACTAGTTAACAAAGTTAAGCAAACTTGTTACTATGTTAGACAATCACACATCTCTCCTCTAGGCATGTTATAGCAGATCTAAACAAATTCCCTTTTGCTTTATAATTCTTTATTAAGGAGAAAACTAAACACAAACATTAATAAGTAAACAACCATTAGTCGTCTACAGATCCCCAAACTAGTAATCTAAAGTATTAGTTGCATGTCCTAACTCAGTCTATTCTTTTGAAATATTACTTTTAAATGTCTATCCTTCAACTTCCTAGTGACTACATTGTCGTCTACAAATACTGAGTAACATTTCCAGTTCATCAAGAAAGCAAAAGATGTAAAAAAATGTATAGGAGTTCAAGAACTTAAAATTTTAAAATAAAACTTTCAATATGAGAATGAAGTTAGATAAAATTATTCTAAGCTTCAGAGCTCTTCTAAACATCTCCAACTTCTTTCTGAATTTAATCTCTCACTTTAGATTTTTGTTAGTGTTATTTTAGATAAAATTCTCAGTTTGACTTTCACCCCATCAGTTATTAGAAAAAATAAATTTTCAAAGGCTTTTTCTTTGAACGTAGAACAGTTACATTTTAGCCAGTAATTATGTTTTTTATATCCCAGAACAGTTTCTGTTTGCTATCTACCAATCAATAGGAGCCAGTATGCTACATTGTCTCAGCTTGCCAACATCAACAAATGACTCAATCGTTCCATTCAGCTCCAGCAAGCACTTACCTCTTGAATATTCATATATGCATCACCAAGAAGAAGAAAAGTATGAGCACTTGGCAGTTTTTCTACTAGGTCTCTGGAAACAGAAGACAGAACCTTGCTCAATATTTAACACATCAATACTGGTATCTAAACAACAACAAACAGGGCACAACAGTTTTACCCTCTGCAGATTTTGTTTTTATTTCTGAAAATAAAACAAAAAATACGAGATATCTTTCCAAAAAGGACTTCCAATTAATGTTTTAAATGTTGCAACATTTACTCTAATTATTTCATTATGTAACTAAATATTTCTGACTTATTGTAGTAGAAAGGGAAAAAAATGAGCTCACCATGCTACCATTAAACATTGGAAAATACATATGCACACTACAAACTCTTACCTATAGCAGCCAATATATAACATCTTATCTTTCCTGTACTGAAGATAAATATCTGCCATTTTTTCTTTAGCTTGGACAAAGTAAGGCTGTTCAGGTGTAATATTTCGGAGCATAGTCAAGGCTTGTTCAACATCTCCTTGAGCAACTGCCAGATCTGCATTTGCAATCACAACTCTTAGTTCCTCAGGAGTTCCAGAAAATTCATTAATGGCGTCTTGCAGTATTATAGCAGCTTCATGCTGAAAGTATTAAAACCAATAGAATTAATATATTTCCTGTTGCTGAACAGCCAAAAATAAATACACCATAAGCAAATTAATGTCTGAGGGCATTACACAAACCAAACACAGAAACCCACGAAAAAAATCCAAACCACGGTAGCCATTCGTTTTGCTAAAACATCTTAAACGTTTTTTTTTCCTCTTGGTTTTCTAAATAAGATTTATGTGATATAAACTTCCAGAAAAAGTTTTAGTAGATAAAATAACATGTTGCATATATACAAGGAGATGCCCAGAAGTCAACTGGATAGTGCTTTTAGCACCTTGCTCTCACAGGTTGTGCTTTGAGCAGGATGAACTCCAGAGGTCGCTACTCGATTGTACGGCTTCTCTTATATTCCTATATGTATGTAGTGTCCTACTGTTTATTAAGATACAGCTGATAATAACCACGCTGCTACGCAAAGATAAGGACATGAAACAAAAATATTTCTAATAGCATTCTGACAGCAAAACAGGAATCTACACGCCAGCAAATTAACACCAACAGTATCTCCTCAAAATTAAAAGGGGTTTTGTAGACTCAAAATTGAGCACCTGCAAATAGGTTTTTTTATTTTTTCCTTTGTATAATTTAAGGTACAAACTGTCAAGTCATATACTAACATCTTGGAAATTTTACCAAGCAAGTCCTTTCGGTAAAAGAAGTGATGGCTTTTTATTCTGAACTAATGAGGACACATCTGCTAATGGGAAAAGGAAATGGTTGTCAGCTATGTATTACATCTTCACAAGTTTGCCATCTTACCAGTTCTCCATTCAAACGATGAGCTTCTACTAACTCTAGGAAGACAGACACACGATCACTTGCATCAATTTCAATTCTTTTCTCTTTAGTTTTTGAGGAAGTTGCAGGTTTTCTCATTTCAGGCAAATTCTTTGCCATCTGTAAGGTCTTAATAGCTTCTGATAATTCTCCCATCTTCTTCTGGGCTTGGGCCTTAATTAAGTGATAAACAGGATGTTCTCTCACCTAAAAAAAATAAAATAATGAGAGAAGGAGTTTTCAAAACCCTTGAAAGAAGATTTTATTATTGACCTCAGTTCCTTCTTTCCTCCAAATATTTCAGATTTCAGCTTCAGTAATTTACTTATGAAAATATTAGAATTTTCAGAGTATGCTAACTAGTAATTAAGTTCTCAATTAAAAAAGAAAAATTATTACATCAGATGAGACTTAGAGATAGAAAAATGTTCACTACAGCATTATTTGAAACTAGACTCAATTTTAAGAGTGTCTTCCACACTGCTGCATGCACACTTCATCAGGCTATTAATTAAAAGAAGTATACAATCATTATTCTGCACAAGTCCTGCTTGCCATTTCGCCACTTCCTTAAAATGTACTTCACGTGAAAAGGTAAAGTCAATAAGGGAAATGTAATTGTGTACAAAGATGCAAGCACTTCAGTGTCTCCCATCTAGGCAGTTAATTATAGAATGGTTTTTGTTGGAAGGGACCTTAAAGATCATCTAGTTCATAATGAGTGCTGTGCAGAGCGTTCCCAACTCTGTTAATCCTGCATAACATTCCACTGATGTCAACAAATCAAAAATCCCATACTGGAATGTATTAGTCCCAAGAAATAAAACTGGTGAGGACCACTGCAAAGCAGTTAAAGTTTTCTAATAGTGCTTAATTTACCAAATTTGCTCCTGAAGGGACAGCAAAAATGGACAAAGCTGTGACATTAATGGCAGAGAGCACAGCATATGCTACTCTCTTAACACTTAAGAGTGCTTAAAGCAGCATGAATTGTCAAGAGGTAACTACAGAGCCTTTCTGATCCCCTTATGCATTTGTGCAAATCTTCATTAGCAATTGTACATCTGTGCAAAAAGTCCAGAAACAACATTGGATCACTCTTCAAGTTCTTGTATGTTGGCTTTTAAAGCCTGTTGCAAGGTTAGTCTGGAACTACAGCTTCTGTTTATATATATTTTAATAGTTACGTAAGGATTTGAGAAAAAGCTACCATGTCTTTCTTTTATATTTCCAAACAATTCTGATATGATGTAATAAGGTATTAGTTTTGTACTTATGGTCATTTACTTGATAAATATTCAGATACCACATTGTCATGGTTTAGACCCATCCAGCAATAAGGAACACAAGGCCACTCACTCACTCCCCGGCCCCCAGTGGGATGGGGGAGAGAATCAGAAGAAAAAACGTAAAACCGTGTGGGCTGAGACAAGGACAGGAAAGGATCACTCACTAATTACGGCCACAGGCAAAACAGACTCAACTTGGGGAAAACAAAAAAAATCAATTTCATTTGCTGCCAATCAAATCAGAATAGGATAATCTTAAAAACCATCTTTCCATCACCGCTCCCTTCTTCCTGGGCTCAACTTTGCTCCATACTTCTCCACCTCCTCCCCACCCAGCAGTGCAGGGGGACAGGGAACAGGAGTTATGGTCAGTTCATTGCACATTGTTTCTGCTGCTCCTTCCTCCTCAGGGGGAAGACTCCCCACACTCTTCCCTTGTTCCAGCATGGGGTCCCTCCCACAGGAGACAGTCTTCCAAGAACTTCTCTGACGCGAGTCTTTCCTACAGGCTGCAGTTCTTCACAAACTGCTCCAGTGTAGGTCCCTTCTGCAGAGTGCAGTCCTTCAGGAACAGACTGCTCCAGCACAGACTTCCCATGGATTCACGCCTTTCTTTGGGCACAGTCACCTGCTACGGTGTGGGGTCTTCCACAGGCTGCAGCTGGATAACTGCTCCATCATTAACCTCCACGGGCTGTGGGGGACAACCTGTTGTCTTCACCACTGGCCGCAGGGGAATCTCTGCTCCGGCACACCTCCTCCCCACTTCTTTCTTCACTAACCTTGGTGCCTGCATAGTTGTTTCTCTCACATTCCACTCCTCCCTCCACTACAGAACCCCAGCAGGGGTTTGGGTTTTTTTCCCACCCCTCTTAACTCTATCACAGAGGCACTACCACCACTGATTGGCTTGGCCTTGGCCACAAGCAGGTCTGACTTGGAGCCAGGGAAGCTCCTATCAGCTTCTCACAGGAGCCACCCCTCTAGCTCTTCCCCCTGCTACCAAAACCCCATCACACAAACCCAACACACATGTTCATATAAACATATAGATATTAAACTTGTAGTGGAAGAGTCATAAAAAGATCTGTTTACAAATTATTACATACAAAAACCATGCATCTTCAGATGATTGACTGAATAAAACTGTTTAATTCTTTTGTCCAACTCACCTCAAAATTGGAGCCCAGACAATGTTCCAAGGACTGAGAACACAGTTTAGTATTGTTTTGAGCCAAGTACACCTGGGCCATCAGTAAGTGTGCCTCTGCACAAGTAGGATTCCTTTCAAGACAGTAATGTAGATTACTATGGGCTGCTTCAATATCCCCTAGAAAGTTAAAAAAAGGAAAGTGAAAAAGCAGCTTATATGAAATACAGACCTTAAATACAGGGCATTTCTTAATTTTATTCACCAATTTTTATAATTTGGGTTTTTTTAAATAAATGTGAGCATTTAGTGAATAAACGCAAAGTATCATGTGGCTATGAAATGAAAAAAAACCACATCAAAAGTAAGACATTTTCCCATTGTTCCATCTGTAAATCATACAATAAGTTATCTTTTTTGTAAGCAGTAGATAAAAAAAATACCATATTTATATGTCTGTGCAATTAAGATATGCTCATACAAATCAGAAGAAAAGGCAGTGCAAATGTTTTTCACTTTGCTGTAATGCAGTGTTCTTCAGTGAAAGAAAAAATATTCATTATGATTTACAAGTGTGAAATTAATTTTTATTACTAAAGAAACTAAAGATGTCGATATCTAACCATTCATATATATATTACCTGACAAGTATTTCACTTTTGCAATTAGAAAGACAGCTTGTTGAAGACCAGGCACAGTTTTTACCACAGTTTCAAGAACAGAAGCACAGTGCTTGAGGAGTGGTGAAGGAGACTGACCAGGACTTGCAGGCTAGGAGAAAAAAAAAAAAAAAAAAAAAAACAAGAAGCAAACAACCCAAAAGAAAACAAAACCAAAAAAAAAAAAAACACCAAACAAAACCCAACGCTTCAGTTGACAGGTTTTAGACTTAAATTTCAAGTCTGAGCTTCACTTTAAACTCAAATGAGCAATAGCAAAGCACTGTTGTTTTCTTCAGCTCAAAAAGCTGAAAGCTGTCATTATGAAGAAATAGAAAAATATGTTTTAAATTTAAGGGGGCAGTTTCTTGTTCTTTTGGAACACAAGACAGCCTCATGGACTGAGGATGATAACACACCTGAGACCTGACATAAGCTGAAGAGTCAGTCCATAAACATTTGACAACATACTCTGAATTAACACACCAACTCATCTAACACAATGGTAACATGAACTAAATTTCAAGAGAGTGAAGTTGGAATGAATGACCAGAAGGATGAGGAGAAAAGGTTCTTGTCCTGTCCCTCCTACCCTCATTCCACGGCACAGAACATATCCATGCTGCTAGCAAAAAACTGAAAACAGCAGCTGAGAAGTAGCTACTTTTATGTAAACTGCTAGTACAATGTACCACATTTCAGTTGTTCATTATCAGAAATGTTCACTTCCCTGTTACTTTAGCTAATTGCCAACTGTTACATTTTAAAAAGGAAAAGGCAACCTAAAGATCCTTGTGTTCACCACTAACATTTCCACAGCAGACGTGCCCAGCAATCCTCCACTATCAAACCGTAAGCCTCCACCACCTAGGTAAACTCATTTTCTAATATCACAAACTCTTTTTTGCACTAAAGAGACAGTGAAACTGGAGAAAAAGCCTATCTTTTCTTTTACAAATCTTTCTATGGACAATAATCTATTTAAGTAAGACACTATTTAAAGAAACTTTAAATGTGTTTTTTCTGCTTAGGGATGACAGGTTCCCATTCAATTTATTAAGTTTTACTTGACTTTGCTGCCAAAACTAGCAGAAGCAAATTCAATCACAGAAAATTAGCCATCTAAAATAGTGAGATTTTTCTTCGGAATTAGTAATAATAATATTAGAAAGTAGTATTCCACCGATTTTTACCAACACACAAATGAAAGTGAAATGAAAAAAGAACATGTATGTTGAAAAGATATCCTGAGCTGACAAAAATACTTAAAGAATAGGATTGCCAGTGTGGACATTCTAGTTTCATATTGAGATAGCTCTATTCACTGTATTGTTAGCTTCCTAATCAAGAGAGATACTGAAAAAACTATAAATACACACACCCAGTGCACTAAACAAATATCCCAGGTTTCCTCAGGTGTCATTATTGCAACTTGCTCACTTCACAAGAGACGTATTTTCATAGTTATTTTGATTAAATAGCGGTACAATATCTCTAAAACACACTTCTACTGCAAATAAATTCCCATTTTAAGAGGGAAAATTTTCTAAATTTTTGCCTCATGTTTAACTGATCTCAAAATGAAATCCAACAATAATTTTCATTTTCAGACAGATGTGATCTACAGCTGCTTACCTGTGCTGGGCAAAAATGAAGATATTCCCTAATGATTTCTATCAAGAAATCAGGGTTTAGTTTTTCAAAATATTCCACGCCAAGAGGAAAACCATGCAAAGATGAAAAGTGAGTCTCCAGAACCTCATTCAATAAGGCAATAACTTCTTCTTGTCTTTTATGCTTTTTCATAGCTAGGACTGCATGCAAGAAAGATAATTCCTACAGAAAAAAAAAAAAATAAAACATTCTCTATATTCCAGATACATTTATCTGTTACTCATCCAGTACTACCTAATTATCAATGTTACCCATTTCTTCTTTATATTTAGGGATACTGTAAGACATTTAGTAGGTTCATTGTAAATGACACTGATGATTATTGTATCAATGCACTCCTTCAGTTTGTGCAAAAAGCTCTAAATTTTTCTGAGTGCAAAATCCTGGAAATAATTAATATCCCTCCCTTCCTGACATTTCAAACTTATCTTCAGAGTTAAAGCACTGCAGGAAGGCAATGATGGTTTTGTTCTGCAAGCAAACAGCCTTGAGGTGCAAAGCCAGGCAACACATTAACTTAGATTTCTAATAAGAAAAACTGAAATTTAGATTTAATATACTCCATTAAGAATGCTCTGCTCAAGTGACTGAAATATAGAAGATGAAGTAATTAGTGATCACATTCCGAACTGCAGTCTAAAGTATTTTAATGAAGGAAGATGTCTCCTACCCCAGATTTTCCAATGGACTGTTGAATTTCATTAAGAAACTCCAACTGCTGCTCTGCATTTTCTAGTTGCCCTTGTATTAGTTGACAACGAATAATTCCTGTAACATATTTAAACTTTTTATTGGAGATTCGTCTTCCTAGTCAAGAACATGCTTTGTTTTCCAAAATTAACTTTTTCTCTCCTCAATCTCTTCATAAAGTGGTGATATGAGAAGAAAGAATAGATCAAGACTTAAGGTAATGCAGATTTTATGTATTTAGAAACACCTAGGATAGATGATACATTGATACATTAATATATGCAATGCTATAAAGCAGTTTCGTGGAAAAATCTCATCCCTCATATTACCAAGTTTAAAACAGTAAACCTTCAACTGGTTCTAGAATAAGACGAACCATAAAGTCTGGCTTCTAAATTTGGAACAAGAAGAAAAATAAAATAAAACAGAAATAAAATAATAATTAAAACAAAAATACAGCCACATCTCTGTCCTTACCATACTTTGAGAGTTCTAATTTAAAAGAGAAAAGTTTCACTTTTGAAGAAGAAGTCCAAAAGACATATCCAGTGAGGAAAAACTGTTGGTACAAGGAAGACAGCATAACATAAATCAGGAATTACTCTCCAATGCTCCTGTTCTAATAGTTGTAGAATTTCCTAGTAGCAGTAGAAGGAGAATTTGATCACCAAAGCATCATCTGTGTCTTAAAACCAGTAAAAACCAAAAGGAAGTGCAAGACCTTACCAGTTAGTGCAGAAACACTTGCTTCATCAAGTCCCATAGCAGTCTCGTAGCATTTTAAAGCTTCTTTCACTTTCCCTTGTAAAATCATTTGGTAGCCAAGTTCAGTAGCAAATTCTGCATTGTCGGGTGCCAAATCAAATGCTCTTTTAACTAAGGTTTGTGTATGTTGAAGGATGAGCTGGTTCCGGCCACACTAACAGTAAGAATAATCTTTAAACCTTAAGTTTTTCTTATTTTTCAGATTCACTTAGAAAAACACACTCTCACAGCTGAGACAACTTTTCATATAAGACTAGTATAGTCTGTAGTAATTCTACAGAAATTGTGACATTAAGGTGTGCTGGATTCAAACATAAATATACAATACTATACAATAAGGAATAGTTGATAGTTGCTTTGAATACTTCCTTGACTCTGATAAATACAAAGATTAAAGAAACCTTCTGTTTCAAGGCTATGGGATTAACCTTGTCACTTTCCTTGTCACTTTCCTGTCCTGATGGACATTTGGCTATATTTTAATTGGAAACCTGTTTCTCATTTAAAAGCAAGCAGTAAAACCATTTTTGGAATGAGATGGTTTTAGTATTGCAATTCATACTGAATGTAAAACTTTAAAACTGTAGTTACCAAAGGCTACACAAGGCAATCTATTTCAAATTGTCTGCAATCTTCTGCTTTTTACTAGACATTTAACATCTGTCTACCAGAAAATAAAACAAAAAAACAGGATATATAGATGTATGCAACTTAAGAAAAAAGCATACTCACTGTTCTACTGAAAGCTAAAGCCATTTTAAAGAAGAGCTGCGGATTACGTGGTTCTAACCTGTCCAGTGCTTTAATCAGGTCTTCCAGTCTTGCTGAAGCCTTGGAGAAAAATAAGTAACATAATAAGTAATAGAGAGAACAAACAGATTAGGACAATCGAACAGTTTTCACTAAAAACTAGTCACATATTTTACTATGCAATAATATCTTGAAATTTAAACTCGGAAGTTTCCAGGGCTAGGAGTTAAGATTTATTTTGGAATTCCTAGAAAAATACTCTGGAATTGTAAAGTGACAATAAAGTAGATCATGGGTCCTTTACACATGTTCTAAAAAAAAGTGAAAGACTTGAGTTGACTCTGGCACAACAGGAGAGTTCCACAAAGCAGGACAGTCTGAGGAATCTGACCAGTGAATCTTGTTTGGGCTTCAGTGTGATATACGCTCAAAACCAAAGTACTTCCAGATGCTTAGACTCTTAACATCACAATTTCTCAAACCACCCAAGAAATTTTAAATATTTCTGGAGTTACTATAATAAGATACACGGGGTTTTTTTAATATGATTTTAGATGTAGACACCTGAATCATGTTTAAATCTCATCAGCTTTTAAAATTTTTTCCTAGACATGGGTCTTAGTCACATCTGACATTTTACCGCACAATCTTTTGTTTACACCCTACCATGTCCAGCAAGTTTCATTCCTGGATGGCTTTAATGAATTGGAGTCTGCAATTGTTACTGTTTGTCCATATTTCCTGTGATTATGCATAAGTAAGACTTAAGACTTACAAACACACTAAGGACTAAAGAGTCCTTTGAAATAACTAAAAATGTGTTAAACAACCTAAAATACCTTTTCCTCTAGAACTTGAGAAAACCTACAAAACACTAAAAACACTTTACTTTCTTTGCTAAATCTCCACTTAAATTATAGCAGCATTTTTGCATAAAAATATTTTAAAACATTTAATGATTTTTCATGATAATATAGATAATCATAGAACCATTAAGGTTGGAAAAGACCTCAAGGATCATCAAGTCAATGTACTTTAAAATTTCCTGAAAAATGGCACAAGCACCAAATGTACAAAATACGTGCATATATCTCTGTGCAGAAAAGGATCTTGGGAGCAGAAGGAAAAGTTAAAGAGAACTTTTAGAGCTAAAAAAAACCCCCAGTAAACAATCAAAAAAGTGTGAATAAAGCACAGGCTATACAACCTAAGATCCAGACAGTTGTTAAGTGACTATGACCCCTTTCCAAAAATTTATAAGATTTTATTTTTTCCCTTATTCCAATTAATAAAATAGTTTAATGAAAGGCTTACAATAACTTATGAATTTACCAAAAGAGCATTTAAACAATAAAAGATTGCTTCGATGATTCAAATCAACATGATTCAACTAACTGTCCAGAGGAGACTTCTGTTTGGCTTGATTTCTGTTCTCTGGAAAGATGGAGGTAAAAAACGTTTCCCTTGGCATCCAGAAAACACCCCAACAATAAGCTAGAGCAGCCATTTGAATCAGAATAAGTGAATATACCTCTTCCTGCAGAGAAGTAGTGTAGCACAGGACCAGCGAAAGCATATGAGGAGACGTGCACATGTGGAATCTAGTCCCTACAAAGGCTGTGTTATGCTCAACAGTCTGCTAATAAAAATACTCACCTCAGATACACGTCCTTCCCTGCACAAATAATGCAGGGCCTCCATTCTTATGGCTTCTAAATTATGGGCATCCTTCTGCAATAGTCTAAAGCCAAACAAAAGGGGAATGTAAAGAAACCAAAACAAAACCTTTGCTCAATCACCAATTTGCTACTTTCATCCTAGAAAGGGAAAAAAATAACTTGCACAGTCACTTTAAGTCATAGATCTCAACTGAAAGCACAGATTTGCTACTTCATGCCTCCTCTTCTATTAAAAATAGATTCACAAATTAATGTAGTATCCTTGAAGGACTGCAAGGCTGGGCTGTAACAAAACCTAATTTAATTGATTTTATTTTTTTTAAAACTGACTTAAGTAATTCAAATTCATTAAAAACGAATGGAAACCTATCTCCTTTTGTTTCAAATTGTTCTTACAGTGTAAATATGGCAAGAATACAATTAGTGCTGTGTTACTTCATACTCAACCTATGTGCTGTTTCAACTGCCTGCTCCCAGTCCTGCAAGGCCAGTTGTAGCTTCATTTTCTTTATGAAAGCAGGCATGAAGTTTGGAAAGTTTGCAATTATCTGGTTCACAGTTTCCAGAGCTCCTGAATAATTCTGTCGGACCTCAAAATACTGTGCCTAATGGAAAGAAGAGAAGTCACATCAAAAGCCTGTACACTTACACAGGTGAGAAGATTCAGTTCTTTCATACAGAGACCAGGAAAACAAGCTAGTGAGACAAAAGTCTTTCTTTGAGTAATAGTTTTGCTTCAGCATAACCCACAACTAGAGATATTGCAACAATCAAATAGCAAAAGACAACTTGTAAAACCTAGTGTGTGGTAAGCACTCTATAACAAAGGTAATTGCAGTTTTCGCAAGTTACTAGTCAGTTACAAGTAAGAAAGACAGAGAGATGAAGCTGAAGAATAAAACTACTTATTAGGTTTCAAATAACTTTTATAAAGCATCTCACAAGTTTAAGATATTGAACAGAACCCACAGAGTAAGCATTTTTTCAAGCCCTGAGGTATGTACCATCTGAAAACCCACAGTCAGTAGGTCACTGTTGTTGCCAGAATTAAAAATTTTTGAATTGTAAAGCAATTTACAGGGTACTCCAAATACTTGATACTTCTGAAGTAGTTTTGTATCACAGTTTTAAATTAATTCAAGTAGAAATCAATTTAGGGCTTAAATCCTCTACTTCGCTTTGATGCTTAAAATCTACTTACCCTATTCCAGTTGACTGTGTGGATGCCATTTTATTTCACATTTTTGAGACAGAAATGGTGCAAACATAGTAGTTTCTGAGAGTTAATTTCTTCAGCCATAGCAAGATAGCTGTCTGTCTAAAATCTAATTGCAGTAACTAAATTTGAGATATACTGGTAATTGAACTCAGCAGTCGGCATACAGCCAAGCACACATGCCTAACCAAACACCATTGTACACACTCTCCTCAACTTTAGTCTTCTTATTTTCTCTGAATTTTTGTCTGCATTTAGCTTTAGAATATTAAACAAACATTACACCAATGAGTAACAATGACTATGATATGTATATGACATGTAGTATACCCTGAAACAGAAAATGTGTAAAGAAAACAATTCAAGCCACTCCCTTAATGAAAACGAACACTGGAAACAGACTAATGATGATTAAAAACAAGTGTTAACAATGTTCACAGATGACCACACTACAATGTTTAACTACTACTTTTTTTGCCATGGCACACAGCAACTCTGTAATGTGGATAGGTGTCCTTTGCAAAAAGGAAGAGCTCACACATACTTTTACATTTTCAGGTAACTTGAAACATTTCTTACATATGAATACATAAATAAAAACAGTTTTTCTTGTGTACATAGTAAAATTATAACCTCAATATACATTTAGACTGACTTTATTTAATCTGTACCTTTTTTTTTAACACCGGTGTCTAATGGACCCTAAAGTATCATCTGGTAGCTAATTTTATTCAAAGAAAAAAAAAATAGAAAAAAGTGCATCATTTTAGCATACCGAAAAGAAATACAGACATGTGGGAAGAAATAGTTATCAGCTCCAGTTCATAAAAAAAAGCTGGAAATTGTATTTAGTGAAGCAATATCCCACTGCAGCAATGCTTTATACTAGAGAAATGCAATAATATAACAAGAATGCCCCAGAAATCCTATACACAGTAATAGACAGTATACCATTACTGCAACCAAGGCATGCCCCTTGGTCTTCATCTACAAATAAAGTGACAAGTCTTACAAGCTACAGCTATGGCTGTTTACCACAGGAAACTGAAGTGTCAGTACATTTTTATTGTGCTAGTAATCAATTTGTGTCATAACTGTTCTATATTCCTTAAACAATTTAATTTCTGCTAAAACCTAGTCCCTTCCTCTGAAAAAAAGAGTATGACTGAGCTATATTTCTACTCCTTGGACAAGCTCACGTATAGAAAACTCATCTCAGCACCTCTCTAATCACTCTACAAGACTATTATGACACTTAGGAAGCATTAAAGTAATGAATTAAACTTACTTTACCAAGCAGAGCAAAAACATCATTGCCTTCCTGCAGTGCTTCATCAAAGTATTTCACAGCTTTTTTAACATGAGTTTCTTTCCCACTGGTGAGATCAAGCCACGCTTTCAAAATCAGCCCCTGAAAACAAAATATAAATTGGAATTCTCCCCTACCTAGGTAGTACAAAAAATATACCAGATACAGTAATAAGTATAAATAATCTAAAAATAAACTAGGACTAAAAATACCTATTTTTAACTATTTAAAGTATATATTTGAAATTGTAACCAGTCTACACAGCATAACCTAAAATATTAGTAATTAATTACAGCATTAAATGAATCAAATAATATATTTACTTACAGGATTAAAAAAAAACCAACAAAAAAAACCAATGGCACTGAACTAGTCTAGTTGACTCAGCAGACAGAACAAAACCTCACAGAAGTGATCCAATAAAACAGTAAGAATATTTTCTTCAAACATTTCCACAGAATATTTTCTTAAGATTTTGTTTATTTAAGACACTGAGAAACATATTGGGTGCTGAAAAGTGAAACTTTTTTTTTGATTGATTAAAAAGAAAAACCTGTGTACAAAGGGCAAAGATCTCACATTTCCCAAATCCCCAACAGTATTATTAAAATTTTTTTTTAAAGTCTTTAGAATTTTTAAAAGGGGAAATGTGTCTTTTCTTTGAAGGAATTATTACTCGTAATTAATGAATTTTATTTCTTTTATGTGTTCCAGACATTTCATTATAGCTTAAGTAAACCAAATCCATTTTGAAGTGCTGGATTGTTTAACCAAATTATAATTTCCATCAAAACACAAATTTAAACTATAAAATACCACTAGCTCTTCTGTAACATAAAATTAAAGGATTCATGTATTTAAAACTCAAAGGTTAGTAGAAGGCCCATATTTTATAATTGCTAAAAATCAAGGTCATGATTCTGTTATGCAACAGAAACAAGTTCAAATTCATATACTCAAGCATTAAAAAAAAGGGGAGATATTTTACTTCTACACAGAGTACACAAAGTATCATATCAAAATTATCTGTATATACTAAGCAAATCATATTTCACTGAATTTAAGCACCCCTAACCACCTCTCAAAAAATCTGAAGTACACATAACTTTGTGCTGTCAAACGAGGAAAAGGGATAAGCATAAGTGAACTTAGAAAAGATGAAAACTTTGTTTTCTATATATTTCATAGAATGGTTTGGGTTGGAAAGGACCTTAAAGATCATCAAGTTCCAACCCCCCTGCCATGGGCAGGGACACCCTCCACTAGACCAGGTTGCTCAAAGCCTCATCCAGCCTGGCCTTGAACACCTCCAGGGATGGGGCATCCACAGCTTCCCTGGGCAACCTGTGCCAGTGCCTCACTACCCTCTATGAGTATCACACTTAGTTTTTTGCTAGGAATTATGACGCTCAGTATCAAGTTGCAAAATTGGCATAACTATTATTTCCACTGGTCAATGCAGACCTCTCATTCATTAAGTGAAAAAGAATACTTAGCAGGCCAAAAAAAAAAAAAAAAATCATTACGGGAATTCTACTTAGCCCTGCCAAAGGAATTTATAACACTAAGGAAGAAAGTAGTAGAACACAAAATGGTCAAAGGAAACTTCCAAATAGCACTGGTGCAGTAAGTCTAGCTTCACATAAACATGGTCTTATTACTATTTTACATATGAAAAAAAAGTTACCTCTTTACCACCACCAGAAACTTTGATCATTCTATCAACATATTCACGGGCTTTGTCCTCTCGACCAAGATGCCACAAAAATAAGCCAGCAAAGTACAGTGCCTGCTGTCCTGCTGTTTTACGCTGCTCCTTCATTTTTGCATCCAACTCTAGAATAGTACCTCGATCTGAAAATGTTTTGTTCAGAGCTTTTGTTGATAGCATTTCAAAATATTACAAAAGAACAGCACATAAGCCAAGTGCTTCCAAAGCAAACTTTGTTTTCTATATTATATATTGATAAGCACACAGGCAATCTCTCCCAATTAAAAACATTAATCATGTACAGATGTAAAAGACAGAAGAGGGTTCAAATCAATACCGCAATTTGTGCAAGAACTCTGCTATTTGTTAAACCTTAGATTTGTTGCTGAGACTTCTGTCAGATAAATGGAAGCTTGACAATAAGGTTCACATTTATACCAGTGTCTGCCAAATAAGTAAACAGTTAACTGTAGAGCAGCCCTAAAATGCTGCACACAAGATGACTTAGCTCCATAATCCCTGGAAAATGTGTGATATGTTTCTTAACACTAAAGCTCATTTTATTACATCCTCATTGCTATTGCTCTCATCAGGTTAATCCCACACAGAAATTTCATTTGGTGTGTGGGACTTACTGCCAAATATTTTCTTTTACCCATATTAATTCCTGGTCCTTTTTCAGGAGTCATTAAAATCAAATGTCTGACACTTACTGCCACGACTTTCTCAGAGAGCCTTGAAATGCATGATAATTTTGCTGCCCTATTGTATTAATCCTCAGGGACCCAAATAAGAGTGGTGTCATTAGTCAGAGCTGTTTGGCATGATACTGCTTAACAAAACTGTCAATAACAGTTAAATAATAAATCTGCAAAGTCAGGAAGATATCAGGGCAATAGTTTAATGATAACTCAGTTTACCTGATAAACCAACTGTGTTTTTGAGAATATAATTCTTAGCAAAATAACCACAGTTTTTAGATTGGAGAAAGAAATACCAATGTTCACAAAATTATTTTCTCCATTTGTAAGGTCAGGGTAACTTGAAAGACAGAAATGGCATGGCTTTAATGAGTTATTAAATTGCAGTTCTGCTCAAAAGTGCCAATATAAGACAATCACATTAACCTTGATTCATTTTTTTTCATAAGAGATTTTTCATCAGAGCAAATAAGTGAATTTTTTTTTAGTGTTTTATTTTAACATTCAGTCTTACTCTTCACAGTTCTGTGTTTTGGTATTTTTCTTTACACTCTTGATAAGTGTCGCTCAATTCAGTACCAGATACTATGTCAAATGCAAAGCTGGAGTATACCTTTTTAAATGAGGCAGAATTAGTCCACAACTCTCAGACCTTCACATACAGCTGTTTAAAACACAAAGCACTATTGTCTTAATGAGCATACCTGGATTAGGCCTCTTCTTATGGGCATAAATCAGAGCCATCATTGTACAAAGTGACACCTCCTGTTTGTTTTTAAGAGACTCTAACTGTTGAATACCCTCTTCAATGTCACCTAGTGAAAACAAGCACAGAATAGGCTATAACATTTTTCAAGACAGAATATCAGTATCAAACCTCAATCTGACTTAAATTTTTTTCTCTGTTTTTTCTTCTGTGTTTTTGTTTCTTCATAACTTCATTATTCACATATCCACTTTCACTTGTTTGTGCAAGTCTTTCAGACACAAGAAATAAACAAGCATCTCAACGCAAAGAACTTGAAAGGAGTTATGCGCTAGTTCTGCCACATGCCATAAAGATAAAAATCATCTTTACTATTTATTACAGGGCACTGAGCAGCTCTTTTTCTTTATATATATATATATGCTCCTGTTTCTTTATATAGACAAGATTTTTGCCTTGTTTGTATTAATCTTTTGAACATCAATAGAAAGGACACTATCTTGAAAAACAGGAACATATGGCTGCAAAACAAACATACGAAAAAGAAGACAGGGAGTTTGGGAACAGATAGACCACCTGAAAATCTTCTGATTCCTTCCTAGCCCCCTGCCACAGCCCTCCCTCACTTTGGGCAACTTATTAGTATTCTGTGACATCCCTGAAATATGGCTTTGGCTAAATAAACTTCTCAAAACAATTTAATGTACACAAAGGCCATCCCAACAGATACTAACTGCCAGGTCCTCTGCATGAGGCAGATGCATACAATTGCATTGAAGGGAAGAGATATCAGCTGAAACAAGCAAATTTATCTTGGTGATACAATGCAATGGGCATTTGGGCAGGGCTCAAATTCCCTCCAAGGAATCCACTTACCTGATTCACATTCATCTAGCCATCAAAAAAAAACCAAAGTAAAGAGATACTCATTATTTCTCATTTTAGCACTATGTGGTCTGGATCAGTTTCATTCAAACTGGGGGTAAGGGGGTGTGATGCATCACAAAACAGTGGTAACCTTCTCAACCCAGAAAACATTCAGAGTCCAGAACACTGCTTTCTTTCTGTGCAGCAGGCTAAAGCCTGGATTTTGTGGCGCCGGGCGGGACCCCGCAGCCAGCCCCCCGG
>NW_010106625.1:0-255 GCF_000699245.1 Pterocles gutturalis | reverse complement strand
GTGCCGGGTATGTCCCGGCACACGTTGGCCCTCTGTAGCCAGCAATGCCCCAAGAAGGGACAAGTGGCACTGGGGACCCCAGCAAGCCCCTCTGCCCTGGGATTTGGGCACCTGGCAGGTGGAAGTGGGGATTTTGGCTGGGATTTACCAATCCTGATGTGGCCATGTTCAAAGCAGCCCTGAAGGGGAGATGCCTGGGGAGGGAAGGCAGGTGTTTGCATCCTTGCTGAGGAGGATGATTTCCCAGGGAAATGC
>NW_010106624.1:0-9050 GCF_000699245.1 Pterocles gutturalis | reverse complement strand
GGTCTCTTCCAACCCAAACCCTTCTATGAATCTGTGATTATCAAACTTGAGGGTTATGTCCACCACAGTATCTCACCACAAGAAACCCTCCAGCTAACACACTCAAATCCAGACGCTGCCACTTGGCCTAACTTTCAATAAAAAGCATGCCCCTGCTATCAAGGACTAACTTTCAATTAAAAGCATATAGCTGGTATCAAGGCACGGCAAAAGCCACCGGCACGACCCTCCGCAACACACCCAGCTGAGGGAAAGGGTAGGAGGAGGGCACATGCAGATGCCGAGGCTTATACACAACTGCACATCACATCTAGTCATCTCACCACTTTCAGCCCTCAGCACGTAGACATTCTCCATCTCTCTAATACTCTAAAATCTCAAAGTCCACACTTCAAAGTAATACTAACAAGTTACGGTGCATGGGACAGCAAGTCTGCTAGTCCATTTGCAGACATACCTTTTTAAAACAGAAGCCGGAAAGTGAATCAAACCTCAGGTCTTGGCTTATAGTGCATTACGAACATGAGCTTCGTGTTTTCACACAGACAGATCACTGCACCCAACTCCATTTACACTTCAGACGGTATTACCAAACTTTCAATCAGTCAGACACCAGACCTTCACTATATGCTGAAGGAACCACAGAGCAAAAACTTGACAGGTCAGGGCTGAAGTGAGGGAGCAGGGCTGAGGGGACAGCAAAGCCTCGTTTCTAAGATGTCAGTCTGCACTCACGTCACTTCATTTAATTGACCTTACAGTTACTAACACACAAAGCAACTTAAAATTATTTCTAATTACTATCCAGTTACACCTAGTTCACATCTCCATTTCACTTGTGTTTTTAATACATTCAAAATCTCCATCACGTATCTTCTCTCAGCCCTACAACTACTACAGGCCTTACTGAAGAGTATGAGAGGGAAGAAAGAAAACCAGCTAGGATAAAAGGACACCAACATGGCAATCAAAAAGCCATCACTGGACACACTAATATAGAGACAGATTAGCTCTTTTTAGGTTCACTACAAAGTATTTTAAAAGGACAGACTGTTGTCTGTTTACAGAGAGCAGTAGCCAGAAGTTTCCATAAAACAGAAATCATGTCTTACATAAAAAATAAGACATATTCGGTAGTGTACAGACATACTTACGGAAAATTCAGCAAAAAAAATTTCTTACAAATGGACTGTGGCTGTAAATTCAACCCAATATTATAATATGATTAACAGATATCAAGTGACTCAACAGTGGAAGAGATTAAAAATAATTCTTTAGTTGTCAAGATGTCCAGTGTCTTATGCAAAATCCTCTCAAAACAACTATTTAATAGAAAGCATTGAGTCATTTGCCTACGTGGGGGGAGGCAGTGCACACTCTGAGCAAGGAGTTCGATACAATAACTCTAGGTTTTTCAAAGCAGGCTAAAATTAACTAAAGTCATGACTTTTGGGGGGAAAAAAAAAAAAGCTGTATCTCTATTTTTTTTTTTTTTTTTTATTTTTTACCAATCCCCATGTCCTTATTCAGGCAAGATGCTCAGCAGGCTCTGCAAGAATGCTGCCTGAATCAGAAGGGCAAGCACGCCGGGAGCTCGCACACAACAGCAACGTTACTCCCTGAAGCCACGTGGTTCCTCATGCACGTAAAGCCACGAACGCATATGTAGGGCCATCAGCCCTAAAGTAACATTTCAGAGATCTGACTGTGGATGCATTCAGTCAAACGCACCTGATTTCGGTCCATCTGACAAACTCTGCAGTAAAAACTCAGGTCTGCCTAAAACAGAGTGGGGCTGTCACCACCTTCACCCCAAAAGAAATGCAAAAGCCGGAAAGATGATAGGTCTTAGCATGCGATGCTCTGTGTCGAGCTGTGAAACCTCTCTGTGGTTGCTCGCTGCATGGTGCTGGGTCACGTTCCTTTCACGTGTTACTACTGTGAGCTCCTGCCTGTTACATCCGGGGACAGAGAGAACGTTTGTAAGCAGGCAGTCTCTTACCCCAGTAACTTTTATTTCACGTATTGAGTTATGCAGTGGACCTGATTGTGATCATTCCCTAGAGAAAAGGAGAACTGACTAAAGAGGGCACAGAGGTACCCCAAACTCAGTGACTATAGTGTCCAACAACAAGAAAAGAAGCCAAAACAAACTCCATCTCAGTTCACAAAAACACTGCACTTCAAGCTGAGCTGGTACAGAAAAAAGCAGCATAGTACTATATTCTTGTCGTGCCTCTGCACCAGATCTAACTAGGTTACTTTTTTTATCCAAAATGTTTGCTCAGCATCTCATATATTCTTTCTCCTGTAATCATAGGAAACACCAGATGCTAAAATATTCAAGGTGACTTAGCAATACACTGTGGATAACATGATCTGATTATTCATAGGATTTGACCAATACACCATAAACAATTACTGCTTCTAAAAGAGAGAGAAACCTTTCCCATAGTAATAATTTCTGCAACTAAATAGAATTTAATATAACCTAACTCTGAAAAAAAAATTAAATGCTTTATGGAAATGCTAATGTCATAACAGAAAGGTTCCTTCTATTCAATCTCCCAAGTCAACAGCTGCTACTAACTCAGTTTTTTTCCAAAATTGAAAGACTACACGTGTCAGCACATGGTCACTTTGTCTCGTTTCTCACTCTCAAGAAATTCTTACTGCTCCAAAGAGGTATAGTGGGTACAATCCACCCCCACCATTCAAGCTCCTTTGAAAACCGTAAGAGGCATGTCTTTGCATGTAACTACTTGCTTAGACAAGTTCCCTTTAAAGCACAGCACCCTTCCCCGCAGCCACAATAAAATGTAAATTATGTGCTGCGTACGTCTTTATGACATGCTGTATACAGTAAAAAGTTATTCTGCAATGGAGACTTTCTGATCAGCCCCTCACAAATAGAATGCTACGGTAATTAAGTTTTCTGGCTGTAAATAGAAAAAAAAAATTCCTTTGATCTTTGCTTTTCTGCAAGTACCTGCTACATTTAATTTTATTTTATTTAAAGACACAAGCAATTTTCTTATGACCCTTTATATTTTTTTTAAGCACAGCAGTATCGCCAATCCCAAGCACTCAAAAATCATCTAACAGGTCCAAAAAACCAGCCTGGCTTAATGACAATCAGGTTAAAGAAATAAAATTTAAATTTATGTTCTTTTTATTGGCAGTATGATCGTTGAGCCTTGAGACTTGGTTTTTTCAAGGTATTCTCCACAACCATATGGGAAGAAAAGAGAGAGGGGAGGGAGAGCAGAGTGATACATGTGCATTATTACATCCTGTCTGGCTACAGTACTTAATGGAAAAAAAATCAGAAGAATTGAAAACATTCCTCAAAGCAGTGTAAAAGAGACCCAGGCACATCAGTAGTGACTTGTTATCCTGGGAAATATCCTTATGCCAAACAAAGTTTAGTGCACAAGAGGAACTCAGGACACTGGAAAAGTCAAGCAGGCTGCAAGCAACAAGAACCACTGAAAATGTTCATAAAAGTGCAGGAAGGATTTATACGATTTTACACATGGCATTTTACAACAAAAATCAAAGCCTGTAAACTTTTCCATTCATACTATCATCTTTTAGTAACTGAATATGCTCTGACCTGAAGTGAGCATAAAACCACTCATCTGGAACCCACTGTCCCATAAGTCACCAAACTGAGTCACCAGAGTTAATGGAATTTTTCTGACGAGAGTTTCTCAAGGACCTCTACTGCCAGGCAAGGGAAGTACAAACGTATTGTCCCAGGTAAGTAATCGTACAGACACCAGCAAGGTGTCCACGCTGCCTACAGCCCAGAGCAGACAGCGTACACTTGTTAGAGGAAATAAAAGGCATTACATTTCTCACCTTATTGGCAGCGCGTATCTGTACGGTGAAGACAAAAATGAAGGTGGTCACTGTCCTACAGGGGTGAAGAATAAATTCACAGCTTGTATTGCTTGCCCATCTGGCTCGGCCTGCGATGTGACTGCTGATCCAGGAATTGAGGAGATCAAAACCAAAATAAAAAGACACAAAAACACAGTTAAGAGTCAAACCATTGACAACATGCTAAGACATCCTAATGAAGACTGAGACAGACTGCTTTTACTATTACTTAAGCACAAATAAACCATAGATTTAATCCTGTGGTCAGAGCACATACAGTAGAGAGCAAAGCCCATTTATTCAAACTGAGTGTTCTTTTCCTAAATGTGATCTTAATGAGGCGAAGAATCATAAGCAAGTTGAGATGACTGGCTTCACTGCCAACAGAACATATTTTATTTGCAGAGGGGCATCATCCAGAAAACATACTGCTGCAACTACTACTATCAGGTGAAAAAATAATCAGCTTTGGGAATGTGACATTACCTCATGCACTATTTTGTCATTAATTGGTGTCGTGCTGGAGTCAACACCTATTACCGCAAATTCCCAAATAACACAAGCAAAGGAAAACTCTACCAATGTGATTTTTTTTTCTGTTTCTGTATTTTTGTGCAGTAAAATTACAAAGAGCAAGCACTGAAATTCTGCTGACATCACATATTAAACAAAAATATAATTTGTTTTTTCATGTGGAATCTCACAAAATATTTTTATCACTCTTGGGACAATAAAAGGATTTCGTGGGACCATTTCTCCCTCACTGAGAAACATTTTTGTTGTTTCAGTTTATGAGCATACTTACTCGTTCCTATTTATGGAAGGATTTACACACATACTTAACTCTAGATAGCTTTTTTAATCAATCCTCATTCAGCAAAACCCTCGCTAAGACATGTCCCAAAGTAACTTCACAGAATGGGACCAATGCACACACACACACAGATTTGCATGTGTTGTACAACCTCCTCAGACTACAGCTTTGAGAAAAAAAAATATGAAGCATTACATGCTCACCACATACACTGAGATCAAAAAGGAATTATGGTCATCAAACCATTTTTTGTCTTTTTGCAGAAGTTAGGAGTCTGCAAAGTTTCTCACATTTTAAAATATCAGCCATGTATCAGCTCAGCCAAGCTCAACTAAAAATCTTTTTATAAAGAATGTGAACCACTGAACAAGACTCCAAAATACAGTGCCTTTGTCCAAATACCTATTTATTTATGCATCACGCTTAGAGTTTTGCACTAAAGTAAAATGTAAGGATGAGGTTAGGATTTTCAGTTTGCAAAGCTTAGGCTATTGAAATCCCTGGAATACAGCACATCATTTCATTGCACTGCAACATGTACCTGTGCCAAGCCTGTCGTACTTCTGTTTCTCACGCTAATTATATTTGTGAAAGCAGTCTCAAAAGAGAACTACAACCAAACCTGTTACCTGCCCTGCATGAATTGCACACGCCGCACCTGTAGGGTCCTCCAGAGCAGCCACATCATTCACAACCTGCGTGCTCGGCTACGGCTGTCACGCAGCCCAGCTTCTCTCAGCCGGCACCAGCGTCAGTGCCTCACACGCTGGAGTAGGTTTGCAGGCAGCCAGCGCCTCAGACCATCTCTGCAATTCTGAGGAGGATTTCCTTTACAGCCTGACATACTTCTTTATTGCATTTCCCCTTCCACTAGTGCTCCACAACAAAAGTGGCACACTGTACCAACAACGACAATGACAATCGGGACTGCCATCTACTACGATGTGCTACTAAACTTCAGCAAGGGGAAAATTAGGCCTTATTTTGTTTTACTAGTCTTATCACTAAAACAATTATTTTAAAATACTAACGTTTAAATCCTTAGTTGCTTTTCAAGTGACTGCGTTCAAGTGTCTATTTTCTTAATTAACAGGAAACTAGGCCACTGGATCTATTACATAAATATTTTTGTTAAGTGAAATTCCAGGTCTCTTGTAAATGTCTTTTAAAACAAGACTAGTTTTTTCAACCTTTCTAAATAAATTCAACCAGGCCAGAAGGGCAAGGGAGAAAAGTTGCACTGTTTATTTTCAACAAGTCTTCTAACTATATATATATATATATACACACACACATATATATGTACAGCCTTTTTGCAAATAATTATTTTCTAATGCTCTTAATATATGTACAGCCTTTTTGCAAATAATTACTTCCTAATGCTCTTGGTCACACAGGTAATTTGTCTTACAATAAAATATGTATAAGCAGCATGCAGCACACAAAGGCTCGCTCTACAGGAGTCATCCTGCGCACGATTATTCCACGTTCTCCAGCCCATCCTCCTAACAGGCTCCATTTCAAGCCACCACCCTCTGTACAGAGGTGGACGTACCAAGCTGAGGATATTCCCTCCTAACAAGAAGGGCGAGTTAGTTGCAACACTGAAAAGCTGCACTTTGAGTGTAAGAAACTGTCCACAAACTCCCTGTCCCCTGGCCCCTCTGAGGAGAAACGTCCCCTGCTCGGCGGGCAGGCTGAGACCTGCAAACTCATCACACCGAACCCCAGACAGCCAGCAGCCCGGCACCGCAAGAGCTGTACCACCGACAGGCATTTCTCATTATCTCCTCCAGCTCTGGTGCTTCACCATCAGAGCGATTAAAATATCTGTTTTACTGAGATATTTCTGGATTGCATTATGTTCCAGCCTGGTACTACAAATGCTTGGGAACTGTGGGTGCTGATGATTTCTCATCACTGAGATAGATATGAAATCCTCCGGGCCAAGTTCAATATTAGTGTAAGTGCACACAAGATCAGTGACTGGAATAGGGGTGTTAACCACTCCCGCAGATGCTTAGCACAGCTCCTTAATCAGGCAAAAATCCTCATTAAGCCCACCGTGCTTTTTTGCCATAAAAAGATATAGAGAATATAATGGTGATGTGTAGCAGACCACTTTCTGAGCTCTGTTACTCTACTACATGCCTGGATTAAATCCAACAAATGGAGTTATTCTAGATATACACCCATGTAAGTGGCTCACAATCCCGTCCCCCAGAGTCACTCCAGATTTATGACATTAGAACAGAGTGCCAAATTTGGCGCCTTTGAAAAATTATACCTACTTTTGTGAAAATGTGGCTCAAAAGAGTGGTGTCCAAATGCTGGGTATGAAGACAAATATACATTCCTTGGTCTAAGACATTTTTAAGAGCAGTATGCAGTTCAAAGCTAATCAGACTGCACATTTTTTCAACATATTCCTAACTTTGTGGCAGAAAGTCTGCTGCTCTATAGCTATAATACTATAATGGGCACAAATACAAAAAAAAAAAGAAAAAAAAGGAAAAAATACCAATATCAGAAATTACTTACTTACTTATGAATAAATTGTTTTAATAGTATATACCAAGTGTTTTTATCAGGAGAAAATGAAGTCAGCTTTCACCTAAAACAGAAAAGGGCCTAGACCTTGCTATGAATTACGATGAGGCTTAACAAATCTAAGTGATGGCAGCGATATCAGGTATCACTGATTTTAATTTTACCGGCCAGAAGATGTGAAGTACGTGAGTGGAGAGCAACAAAACTGCGGCCTAAAGTATGAATGCTGAAATGGGAACTGTTACAAACTCACAAACACCGTTACAGCCACCAAACAGTTAAACCAGCCAGCCAGCAAGAACAAAAGGAAAACTCTGAAGAAACTTTTATGCAAGCTCTTATAAGCCAAAAGCATTTTTACAAAGTACCACACCTTTGTCATTTTGCTAACAGCAAAGGCCAAGTGGAAGTGACAACTGAGCCAACCTGCTAAGCATGCCACGTACCATCCCATCTGCCCAGCACCACGGCAGGCAAAGAACACCCTTCCCCACAACTTCAGCCATTAGGAAACCACCACCGGCATCCTCCAATTTTCGGCAAGCCCGTGGCGGTGGTGGCCACGCCGGTGCCGCACACCACTGACACGGCACACGCGGGGCTGGAGGGACCCGGTGGGCCGCCCGCCAGCCGTACACACCTGGCTGGACGGTGAACACCGTCTGTTACCATGGCAGCCTGATCTAATTACATGACTGATGGGGGCTGGAGTAAGCACTGCTGAAAGCCTACACCGCTGACATGTCGTTACACGACGAGAGAGACAGACAGACCGGCAAGCGCAGCGGAGGAAAATCTATCGACCTCTGCCTTACGTAAAAAGTGAGGCGATTACAGCCACCCTTTAAAAAAAAAACAACAACTGCTGCCCGTAAAATACCCGTCTGGTTTTACGAACAGATTAGGTGCAATAGCACGCAATTACTATTATCTTGCAGCATGGCAAAAATAACTACGGCGCAATATTTTCCCCGGTCATTCTCAATTTCCCTCTCCCTCATTCATAACCCATGCTCCATATGATAAAACTGAACCGTCTCCATCACTCAGACAGAAATAGATTAATGCGAAGCCAGGATTTTCCTTCAGGGGAAGGCTTCATTCGAAACTGAAATTAAAAGTCCTTGACTTCTGGGTGTGTAAGCAGAGTAACTCACTATGCCTGACCGCATCTGACATGTAAAGTAACCATTACTGCATAAAATACATAACCATGAGCGTTAAAAGGCTGAAGGGCAACCTGCTCTATAGAATATGAATTTCTTTACCATACGAAAGGGAAAAAGGTCTCCTGCAAAGGTCATCTACCTGCACCCTTGCCAATCCATACACAGAAAACATCAGTAAGGAGGAAGGTTTTACAAACCCGGATTTCTTCATCTGGGCACAACAGGAACACTCCAAATTTTTTCCCCCAATTCTATCTGGAGTTCGGGCTCACGGGGGAGAGATGCTGCTCGGAGGAGTCCCTATTACACAGCATACGGTAAACAAAATAAAAATAGCCTGTCGCTCTCGTTATCTACACTGTGCATTATATAACGGGCTTCCGACTTGTTTTCTTTTCTATTATTACTCTTCAGTAATTCCTCCTCTTCAATAACATGTAAATCGCTCCCAATTCTGTCATTTTATTATTATCGCTATTACTATTACAGTAGGAGCTAGCGTTTTCCAGCACGCTTTAATTTAGACTGTAATATTCCCAGCGATTGCCCTGACGGATTCAGCACCCACACAACAAAACGAGGGGTCATTCATTTGCTTTCTGCAGGTAAATTACCCTGCCTTAGGGACAGGA
>NW_010106623.1:4046-4683 GCF_000699245.1 Pterocles gutturalis | reverse complement strand
TGCTCTCCATCGAGTCTCCCCACTGGGGACCCCCGAGATCCCCAGACCCCTCTACAAACACCTGCGGGAGGAGAGAACCAGCTCCACGGGGGTCCCAGCTGTCCCAGGGGGGTCCCAACTTTCCCTGGGGGTCCCAACTTACCCACTTGGGGGGGTTCCACCCCAATTCAGGGCAGGAAATCCTTCAAGGGCTCCGTGACAACAGCATGACCCTCATCACCCCACTTCAGCATCCTCCAGCGACACCAGAAAGTTGTGTTTGCCCCTAAAGGTGTTTTTTATACAGCCCCCACCCTGGGGTGAGAAGGGGTGATCCGATATTTAAATATCGTGTTTGATACAGGCTGGCTGGAGTCTTTTCCCGGTCACCGCAGCCACCCTTCTAACTCAGCCCGAGTGTAATTGTACGGAAGATTAAGGCCCTCAAAGGCTTCCTGAAATTAAAGGGATAATAACGAGGAGGTTAAACCCCATATTTGGGATTTGTAGAATAATGCCTTACAAAGCCTATTATTCACAGAAACTTTTGTGGAATTGAAAATCCCTTCTTAGTTAAATGTTAACATTCCCCTCACGTGTCTGTAGCCGGGAGCCAACACGCAGGAGCCACCAAACCGAACGCCCGGGCAGCGGGATG
>NW_010106623.1:0-4015 GCF_000699245.1 Pterocles gutturalis | reverse complement strand
AGCCGGGTCCCCTCTGCAGGGGACAAGCGGGTGGTAGAAGCGTTTGGCAGAACGTCTCTTCCAAAAGCCCAGCCTAAAATAGGATGGGGCCACTGGCACATCTCCATTTAGTGCCTGGTTTGAATCCGAGCACACGGGGGTCAGCCAGGGACAGTGACCGAAACTTGAAAGAAGAAACTTCCCCCGAGGACTAACCACACCGGAGCGGCTTGCCAAGGGCAGCGGCACAGAAATACCAGAAAACCTGAGAAATCGCTGCGTCAGGAAGCAATTTAGGCGTATACATAAATCCACCTCTGCAGAAACTCACTTAAATCTCTGCCCTTACTTTAAGCACATGCTCAGACCTAACTCAAGTCCAGGCTTTTAAGCGCAAGATCAAATGTTTCACTAAGCTCAGCTCCCACCAGCAGCTTGCATGTCACCCGAGGGCTTCCCGCTTGCCAATACCCGATGAGTTAAGGCAGACACCTTCGCAATTAATTCACTGATAAACTACCCTGAGAAGCCACCTGGCAGGTATCGGACACATCCCTGATTTATTTTCCTATTTCTGTATTTTGCACCACCACTGCCTAAATATATCACACCACGCTCCGGTTCGCTCGGGCAGCGGCTTCTGCCCTTGTGTGCTGCTCCGCTGCTTCCTTCCCATCGGTTCCTCTGCGGCAACATCACAGGGCAGTCACTGGCCACGATCCCGACGGGGAAGGATCCGCAGCGTTCCTGCTGCTGCAACCCTCCCCGCTCCTGCACTGACCTTTTCAGCTCCTTTCAAGGTGCCCGAGGTGTGTTCCTGGTCCTCTGGTTGTTGTTGCAAAGGGTGCGAGACCCCGCTGCAGCGCTGCCATCCCCGGCTGAGTTCTCCCACCGAACCCCAGCACCAGTGTCCACGCCTGCCCCTCGCTTTGCTGGCTGCGCTGTCTCGGGTGGGTGTTGCCGAAGGTATTTTTCAAGTGCCACCACTCCCGCTGGAGAGTGAAGGACCACGACAGCAGCCTGGGAGAGAGGAGTCATCAAATCAAGGACTCAAGCATGACTGTGCCATCCAAGCCTCCCTGAAAGTCATAATTTGAGTTTAAAATATCCCTGCAATGGTAAAAAACTACGAGTGGCATCTCCCCGCAGGAAGGCAGAGCATCAGGGAGCTCAAAATCGCAGCATCCCACCTACCCACCGCCACGCCGGGCAGCCCAGGCTTTGCTGCCCCAAGAGAAGCCCAGGGGCAGACCGGCCCAGGAAAGCAAAGTCAAATCTATTTGTTTATGTCTGAGTGCTGAGCATGGCACAGGTTTTTGGAAACTTTCTTGCTTGCTGTGAGCGCCGCGTGGCTGACCTCCCCAGCCCCACCGTGCTCGGCTGATCGCCACCCATCCATCTCCCCGGTAATTGTCATCTCTCCCCATGAGCCACCGGCTCTTTCCGCACACGTACTCTCTCAAGGTTATTTTCAGCTCTGCAGCGTCACCAAGACACACGAGTTTGTGTCTCCGGTAACGCAGCAGCGGGGCTGCTCCTCTCCACAGTTTCTAACACCCAGCATCATCTCTACCCAGGAAAAATCCTCGCCATGGTGTTTGCATCCACCAACCACAATGAAACTTCCGCTTTTTTTTTTTTTTAACACTGATGTGTTTTCCCAGCCGGTGGGGCTGCAGCCAAGCGAGCCACCCTGATTTCTTTGGAGGAATCTTTTCAATGCACACGCAGCCCCAGACGTAAGTCCAGCCACTGTGCTTTCCTGCGAGGGTGGGTGTCAGTTTGCTCCCTGCTTTGATGAACCAAGTCGGCAAAGCCGTGCTGTCCCCCAGCCGCCGGCAGTGCCTGCTCCCCAGGCTTTACCCCTTCACTCTGCCATCTTCATATTTATAGCAAAGTGCATTTACAGCAAATTAGCAAATCTGGGGCTGGTTAAGAGATGATCACTAATGGAAATCTAAGCTCCTTCCACTCTGTCAAATCCATCCGAGATTTGCCTCCTAATAAATTGGCATCTTTGCAGAGAAGACCTGTGTCTAACGGTCTGTGTGATGAAAAGACCAATTGCTGACATTTGCTGCTGTTTTCCCTTCCCTTGACATTTCATTAAGGAGAAAATAACACCAGCAGCTACAAATGGGCTCTCATTGACACTTGTTGCCCATAATGTTGCGAGTCGCCCTGATTAAGCGAGTTGCTGGCAAGGGGGACACGTTCCCTGTCTCCGGGATGACAAAACTCCCGTTAGTCCTCCCCCGGCCCTACAGCATCTCGGGGCTTTGCAGAAAATGCCGAGATGTCCCCCGGCACTCTCCCTGCTCCGAGAATCACCTTACCGGGACCTCAGAGCATCACTTTAGTCCCTCAGTAAAACTTGTAATTTATAGGCTGCTGAGGACCCAAATTACCACAGTCATTAACACTTCATTAATGAGTCAATTACCATCCTTCAGGATCTATAGAGAGAGGGCATTGTGGATATTCAGGGTATCAAACAGGGCAGGAAGGAGTGTCTCACCAGCTGGTGTTTGGCCAGGAGCGGCTCCTGGTGTCTGTGCTCTGCTGGGTCCGGGGATCACTCACCGCCCTCGCGGCATCACCCCTGCAAAGGGCTCCCCGGAGGTTTCGGGTGGGACCGGCTCCAGCATCGCCACGACGGCCAGGATCAGCGGCGGTGGGAAAGCAGCAGCACCGGCCTGGAGGTGGGGAACACAATCCGACACGAAACCCTCCCCGTATCGAACCGGTGCTGTCAAACACAGCACAGGGCTGCTGCCTTTTCACCCTGGAGGCTTTGCTACCCGAAAGGCAGGTTTTTAAGCATCCTCACGAAGCCTGGAGCTGCACCGAGGCCAGAACCGAGATCCCCCCCTTCTCAGAGTGAGGGATATTCCATTGCCCCCTCCCAGACCCCTGCTCCCTGCGACCCTGCACTTTACGGAGCAAAGCCCCCGCTGTCCCGTCCCCCCCCTTACAGCCCCCCCAGCGCAGGGGGGCAGCAGGTGGGCTCACCCCGGTGGTGCCAAATGAACACACTAATTACCATCCCCACCGCCACAGCACGGTCCTCACTTGCTCTCCCCAAACACCATGACCTGCATTTTCCGTGTTTTGCGACCCCTCCCGAGCTGCTCTCCCATCGCCGTAGCCCGGCGATAACATCGAGCTGACAGCCGCGCACGCTGAGCTGCCCCCGCTGATGGAAAACAGGCCCAGGGCAACGAGCAGCAGCGACTTAATTGCAATCAAGGCCTGTCAGCCTCGTCAGTGTGCCCGACCAGCTGCAGCTGATGGGCCAGGGCTGGGAGCGGAGCATGCGGCAGGGAAACGGGAGCTGCAGAGATAAAACCGCCAGCGCTGCTCCAGCACACGCACCACCCGCCTGGCATCTCCCTTCCAGGGATGCTCCATGCCAGACGCTACAGAGGATGGTTCAGGAAATCTCCTAATCCCTAGTAATTAGAGGCTGGCTTAAAATTTAAAGCATAAGATTTAACATCTCCTACCAATTTTTGTATGTTAATGAGCCCAGCTCTGCAGGCTCTTGGGTACCAAGGAGTGAATCTCACTCTTTTCTGGAGCTCTGCACATTGAGCAATGCCCTGTGCAGGAAACCCCACAGCCCAGCTGCTGATCTTCAAAAATCTGACATTTTTCCCATGGCTTCACCAGGTTCAAGGCTTTTAGGGAATTTAAACCCCAAGGTACAAATGCACCTGGCATTTGCCAAGGATGCAGGTGAGAGTGAAAATCAGCTTGTGTTGATAATAATAGATTTTCCCACTGTAAGTTTAGTCACTTATTTGGGTTAATTCTGCTTTTTATCACGAGGAATCCAGTCCTCAATCTTAGGCTTGTGTTAGTTTTACTGAACAGCGCTGGAGCTTTCAGATTGACAGCAGCGTGGCTTCGTTATATAATACAGCAAAGATAAAAATACAGCAGGGTGAAATATCAACTGTTGGAGGAAATAACCAGAGCGCCCACACATTTAATGCCTTCTGGAGAAATGAGGAGAAAAACCCCAGAGCTGTAA
>NW_010106622.1:653-2554 GCF_000699245.1 Pterocles gutturalis | reverse complement strand
CTGGTCCGGGGGCGGGAGGGAGGGCTGCGCTGGAAGATAATGGTAATTGATTGAATCAAAGTCGCAGAGCAGCCTTGTTTTTCCTTGCAATTAATTTTTTTTTCTAATTTTCAGACCGAAGTATCCGAAGAGCTCAGGTTGCACTGAGCACATGCTGCACTAAAAGATAATAAGCACATGCCCTCTTCAGCTTTTTGGGGGAAATTCAGGCCAAGAAAAGGCACAATTAAATAAAATGCACCCCCCTTAAAGTTACAAGCGCACGGCTCCGAGCTCAGCGGAGCGTGCTTTTAAGGACAAGGAAAATCAATGGCTTCGTCAGGTCGCCAGGCTGTGTGCTTGCTCGCTACCGGGGACGAGAAGTCAGTTTTGCCCACAAAGCCAGCAGATAGTGACACCAGAGAAAGAGATCATCTGGGGACTCCTGCGTGTGCCGTACACATGTAGGGTGTTTCTGCAGCAGTTCTTCCTTTCCTGCTCCCCCTGACGATCTCATACCCCGTAGCACCAGATGTATATAGAGGAAAACAGAGTCGTGCCTTTGGTATTTCATACTGGTTACTCTCCAGGTTTATTTTAGTCAGTTTGGATCTTTCTCACTAGCAACCTGTCAGCCAGATCTTTTTTTCTCTTTTTAAGGGGATTCCCCCAATATGGTGTTCAGGAGCAGTAGTAGTTTATATGCTTTAAGTAAATAAAACCCTTAATACTTTTTAGTCTTTGGCAATTGGATCTGCAAGCAGTAAAATCTTATGTCAGCACAGCATGTAGAGTGCAGGATACCTAATAACTACCAAACCATTAAAAAAAATCTTCTGCTTGATCAGACATGGTGCTTAATGTATAGTGCGGTATCCTGCCTAGTAGGTAATTAGTATTGAGGGGATAAAGCCTCCCATGTGGACCATGACACCATAGACCTAAACTGCCATTTTTTCATATGCTAGGTTTTTCTTTCTGTAGTGAAGGGCCTGTCTTTGCCCATTTAAAAAATCATTCTCTGAGAAGTAACAGACTGTATTGAGGATATTGTGTAACTTAAATGAACCTTGCAAGCAGTAAGAGTGTATTCTTCTTCCCATACAGACACTGTATAGGGTGGGCAGGCAAACAGTATTGTAGTGCCAGTGGACTAGGAATCAACTGTTGGATAGGAAAAAAACCCCTAACCTGGGAAATAAACATTAACCAGGGATTACCACTGCCTGCTTTTGCTTTGATTTTGCTGATTCCAATCCTGGAACAAGTGCGTGTGAGGATATGCTGGTGAAACAAATGGGCCTTACTGTGGTAAGATGCTGTGGTTTCTTTTATTGTGAAGAGGCTGGGGTTTTCACTGGAGGTCTGTCATGTTTTCCCCTTAGCGGCAACAGGAGATTTCTTTGTGCATGGGCTGAAGTTCATGTGATTCTTCTCAGCTGCTGAAATGGTGGAGTGTTTGCTGGCTGTTTGGGCAGGAGAAGGGTATCCTGAAGCCCTGAGCATTGTGGCTGTGAATCACAGCTGATATCTATCAAACAGCCTCATGGGTCCCCTCTGCCGAAAGAGCTGGTAATACGCCTTGTCAGGACCATTGGGTATGAAAGGGGCAAGTCAGCTGTGAAGAAAGAAGACTTTCTTGAAGGCAACATGTAAGAACTTTGGCCTAACGCCAACACAGCCATTGCTGATCAACTGTAGGCAGGGGCGTGGTTGAGATTAGAGGGTCCTTGCGTGGAAGGAAGATTTTTTGCTTTCTCCTTGTAGGCTTAAGAGCCTACTGGGTTACTGCTCCCAACCTCCCCTCTTTGACGTTCCAGTATAGTTAAACCCCCAAACATAACGAGGTCTGGTCTCTTTGGCCACTGTGCTGAGGTGCATGGCCAGCAGCGGGACACTGCCAGGGCTGTGCCGCAGGAGCC
>NW_010106622.1:0-595 GCF_000699245.1 Pterocles gutturalis | reverse complement strand
GAAAGGACAAAATCTGCTTCTCCTGGAAATAATGTTACAAAATGGTTCCTGCGCTAAGGGGCAACGCTGAATTCAGCGTCAGGGGGGACACTGAGAGCCAGCAGTTGCAGGCAGCTGGAGGAGCAGGCCTCTTGTGGACAGATTTCTGAAATGAAAGGGGGCAGGTGTTAGCTGAAAACCGAAACAAAAAGCTGGATGTGCGGTCTCCGGCCAAGGCGCAGCGGTGACTGCAGGTTTTCCTGTACCTCCCCCCCTCCAGTGTGCGCAGGGGGGTGCGAGTGCAGGGTTGCACCTCAGCCCGTGGGCAGCCGCAGCAGAGTGCTGCCAGCAGGACCCTCCTGCCTTGCTCCCCGTGCCGAGGTAGGAGTGGTGCTCCTCACCCGTGTGTGTGTCTGTGGAGCAGAGGGGGCTGCGGGAGGGTTGGCGGTGTGGGGAAGGGAGGGGGCGGTGGGGGCGCAGGCCCAGGGCCCTGAGGGGAGAGGACGCAGGGCGGGTGGTGTGTGGTGGCTGTGGTGGGAAGCAGGGAGGCTGCCGGCGGGTACTGAGGTGAACAGTGGCACAAGGTGGTGGTGGGGCTGCTCCCACGTCCCTGTCC
>NW_010106621.1:3605-13164 GCF_000699245.1 Pterocles gutturalis | reverse complement strand
TGTGATGTTTCAAGAGAGATGTCGGATTCATCACAGAAGTGTTCCGTTTTTATTTTGCAGGCTTCACTCTGTGCGGGTGTGTATTATGCCTGTTATTTAATCACCTCGCTAAGATTCATGGTCACATCCTTCATTTCTGCATCTTGGAGAATATTTCTGTATTGCACTCTGAAAAATAATGTAGGAATAACAAGTTAGCAATAGGGTGAATTAACCAGTGAGGAGCTACGTGCTGTGGTAGCCAGACTGCTACTGGTTGGTTGTCTTGGCTCATTTGAAGTTGGGTATTTCACTGCTGGACATAGGGTATTTTGGTGTATTCTCATCAGAGTGTAGACTTGTCTTGTGCGTTACCTACCTTCTTTACCTCACATGAAATTTTGGAAATCCTAATGTGTGTTTAATGCTGAAAGCAGAGAAAAGGGCTCCTTCGAGTGAGCTGTAGGCTTTGCTTTCATCCCTCCTGGTGTTTTGAATGGGTGTGACTTTTTTCTCCAGGGTAAAATTTGCAGGGTTGGAAAGGGGGGATTTTCCAGTTCTGGTGGCTTGAAGTAATTTAAAAGTCTGACTGTAAATTTACCCTGTCAAGGGAGAAAGTCCTTGCCCTCATGACTTCTGCAAGCAGCAGAAAAGTTTGATGCAGCTGAGCCATTTCTCAGAGGTGCATGTTCATTCATTTCTTCATGTTCCATGGTCAAGAATCTGCCGTGGAAACAGGAAAGGATTTACCCAGCAACAGAGGCTTCTTCACTGAGAAAAACTATAGTCTTGGTGGTCCTTCCAGAGGTTGGTGGTTATCACAGAATCATAGAATGGTTTGGGTTGGAAAGGAACTTAGCTAAAAGCTTTAGGGAAGTCTTTTACCCAAAAGAGTTCAGTTCATTGATGTACCTCTCATAACAAGACCAGTAGCTAGCGGTTCGTGAATCAGAATATTTTTCCCCTTTTTTTATCTGCTCAAAAACACTGGAAAAGATTTTGGGTGAAGACAAAACTGCCAAGTTGGAATGTTGTCTTTTAAACAAGGACCAGTCTAGGTGCCCTAGAAAGTCACTAGTTTAGATCCATTTGTGTATGGAAAGGAGAACAGTGTTGCTTTCTCCCTATCTTATGAATCGTAGAATCATTCAGGTTGGAAAAGACCTCAAGGATCATCAAGTCCAACCATCAACCCAGCACCACCTAACCCAAGGACATTGACAGGTTGGTGGGTGGGCTGACGGGAGCCTTGCACTTGGTATGTAATAACCCCACGCAGCAGCACAGGATGGGCGCTGACTGGGGAGAAAGCGACTTTACAGAAGACCCAGGGATGCTGGAGGACAACAGGTTGAACATGATTCAACAGTGACGGATTAGACTGCCTGCATACTGGGCTGCCCTAGCGGGAGCATCACCAAGAAGGTCAAGGGAAGTGCCTGATCCCCTCCATTCAGCACTTGTGAGGCTGCTCCTGATACCCAAGTTGGGGGTCCCCAGTACAAGAAAGATGTTGTGTCCTGTCCCTCCAACTCTGTAGGACTTGTGTGAGTTTTGCACTGAGCTAGTTCAGGGGCTGAACCAGGTGACATAGAAGGAGGTTCTGAAAACTGAGTTTATTCAGTCTGGAGAACAGAAAACCAAGCAAGGATTGAACTGCAGTCTTCAGCCACCTAATGGCAGTTATACAAAAGAGGAAGCTGGAGTCTTTTCAGAGGTGCACAGTGAGAGGAACAAGGGGCAGAGGTCACAAATTATAGCAGGAGAGATTCCAATTACATGTCAGAGGTGGGGAAAAAAAAATCACAGTGAGAGTGGTCTGACACTGGAAGAGACGCCCACTGTGGAGGACCTTGGAGATATTCAGAGCTTGGCTGGACACTTGGCAGGACACAGCCCTGAGTAACCTGCTGTGAGCTGGAGTTGGACTAGAGACTTCCAGAGGTCCCTTCCAACCTGAATGATTCCGTGATTGAGAAGAGCAGCCAGCAGCCCTAGGGCATGCCAGATCTACGAAGTGCTGACAGCCCTGCTAGTTGTGTGATTTTGTTATCTCCTGAATTGCCTCAAGACAGGTCGTTGTGAGACGTTGACAGGTTCTGTGGCCCAGGATAAGCCCTATAAACTCCCATGTGAGGTTCAGGCATCTTTCATTATCCTCTTGGGTGGCTAGCGTGTATGTCTGCCAAAAAAGAGTGAAGGACCATTCTTGGGAGTGTTCTCCTGTGGTTGAATCCCTGAACATTTCTCTCTCACTGGTGAAAAATGTTTTATTTCAGGTTGGTTTGTCTTTTTTTCCTTTGCTAGCTGTGTCTTTGAACTCTCTGTTTAAATCATGGAGTCATCATTCACTGTAAGACAGCTTAACTGCTTTTACAAAGTGTTCTGCAGTTACGGTTAGTTACAGCGTTTTGAAGATTTGACACTCCACAGAGGTGGGAAGGAATAGCAAATACTCCTCCCTTTGCTGGGGTATTTTTGAATTATTCCAGTCATTGATAGATGATTTTTTTCAGGCCATAAATAACGTAGGTTTTGGTCATCTTTCCCACATACAGATGGGGAAAAGGGTACACAAGAAGACTTCTTAGGTACAGGAAAGCGCATGACCTTCTCCTGAGTTTGGAAGAAGTTTTTCCAGGTGAAATGCAGCCAGGAGCTGAATACTGAGCTTTGCTGATGGGGCAGTTAAAACCTGTTGGAACCTACTAAGGCTGCTCACTGGGATCAACAATGATCTACTCAGTGGCACTGTTTTTTGTTTTTTTTTTCTTTCTTTCTTTGTCATCTTAGGCTGGCCAAGTCTACATTGACTCTGATCCCGCTGCTGGGGACCCATGAGGTCATCTTTGCCTTTATTACTGACGAGCATGCCAGAGGGATGCTGCGCTTTGTGAAGCTTTTTACTGAACTCTCCTTCGCTTCTTTCCAGGTAGCGCTCACAATGTGCCCATGTGGATACAATATTTTTTGACTGCTGTCTGGGGACCTGCTTTCCCTCTCATTCATTGCATGTTCCCTGTTCTTTATATTTCTCAATTTAGCACTGGATATTACAGGATTATGATAGTGGAAGGGAAAGTATGATGACTAATTTTTAATAGTCGATGTTAGTGTCACATAGTCTTACTTTCAATGTCTTAAATTTACCACAATAAACTGGTATTCTGTAGAATTAATATCTATGGGACACCTGAAGGCAATAATGAAATGGTCTGTGATTTCCTGTAATTGTATAATGGCGTTGCTGAAAGCACATTTTTTTTTATACTCCTTTGAAAAATCTGTGCTGTGAGAGGTAGCAGTCTACAGCTGTAATTGCATGTGAGGAGGATGTAGGTTTATGGTGATTTTTATTTAACTGTTGCCTTAGGTAAGGCCATCTCCAAAGAGTCTCCTTGTCCAAGGGAATCATTATTCTTCTAGTTTCCCCGCTCACCCACTCATTCCCTGTTTATCAATTACAGAGGTGTATTTAAGATCACTGTAAATTGTTCACTTATTCAGTGCTTATAACCAGAAACCAGGTAAGGAAAAAGAAGGAGAAAGGAATCTTTAGGGGGGGGAAAAGAAAACAGTAACTCCTTTTTCCTGAAATCATGTGCTTTGAGACATAGATTGGTCAAACCTCTCTTCTGCCATCAGAGCTGTTGGAGAGCATAGATGGTCTCCATCTCATTTTTTGCCTACCATGGGATGTGCCAGCGTGGAGCCTCTAACCCTCTGCAAGTTGGTTTGGCAAAGAGGGGGAATTGCATTGCTCACCGCTCTCCTGCTTTCTGTTGATTTCAGGGGCTGATGGTTGCCATTCTCTACTGTTTCATCAATAATGAGGTAAGAGAGACACAAGTTGTTCCAACTTGCCTTATCAGCATCCACTGTAGGAAAAAAAAAAAAAAAATTGAAGATTATCTTGAACCGCTAAATTGTCCTTGTTGAGGACTTCTACTTTTTTTTTTTGACCCTCCTCTGTACAGCTACACAGGATAACAACTGGCTTTATCAGCATCCACGGTAGGAAAAAAAAAAAAATTGAAGATTATCTTGAACCGCTAAATTGTCCTTGTTCAGGACTTCTGTTTTTTTTTACAGACCCTCCTCTGTACAGCTACACAGGATAACTTCTCAGACAAATGCTGTTGGAAGGAATTCAGGCAGTATAATTTAGGGCCGCTATTTGTAGACATGAAGCCTTGCAAGTTTTCTTGCTCACAGTTGTATAGTTTGCACTGCTGGAGCTTTTCTTTTATTTAGAATTATAGCTGCTGCTCTTAATCTGTCTCGTAGTGCTGTTTATTTGCTTGTTTTGGTGAATGTGGGAGTCGAGCCTGTTTTATCCTGAGAACTCAGCTCAGCTGGCTGGTGAGCTTGGAGGGTCCGATTGGCTCATGCCCGTACAGTTTGGTTTTGTTTGGTTTCCCTATGACCCATTTACTTGAAGACATCATCACTCTCTCATTCAACCTGAACTCCATGGAGTGGTGAGCTCTCCCGCAGACCCCCCAGAAAAGTAGCCAGGGCTTTGAGTTGATTGATTACAAGTCACCAGGCTTGCAAAGGAAGCAAATGCTGCTAATTTGGCAGCACGTTATTAAGTTTAATGCCCATCAATGTGATTAATATTCATGCTAAGTTGACTTTTAAACATGACATGGTAATTCCAGATCACCTATTGAGATGCAGGCTGCATCGAGGAATTGAAATCCATGGAAAAATGTCCTACTTGTGTCATTATGGCCAGGGCAGAGTCAACAGAAAAGCAGCAGGCGTCCCGAATTAAGCCCTGCAGGAGACTGTTCACTTTTGTAGCTTGTGGGTCAGGTTTTGCTTAAGTGAGTGTGTTAATTGTCCTGCTTATGAAAGTCGGAGGTGGGTAGCAGCAGGCAAGTATGAATTAGGGAATATTTGTTTTAAATCCCTTGTACAGCTTTACAGGTCTGAAACACAGCACCGTCTGCTGGTGCATCATCTGTTTCTTCCGATTCACTTTGGCCTTTGCTCGTACTTCCCCCGTGCAGCCGCAGCCAGTGATGCCCAATAATTTCCCCCGTGCAATACAAACGCAAAGCTACGTCGTAGCCCAGACCTTATTACAAACACTGAATCAGGTAGGCTTGTTTCATTTGAGGAAACTTACTGTGAAGCAGCCTACCGACATTTCTAAGGGCTCCTCCAAATCTCTCCTTGCTATAGTTTTCCTGCCTTTGTAATGTAATTCCTGAAATCTAACCGCAAGGTGCTGGGAGGAGCGGAGGAGTGAGCGAGCAGTTGTGTGGGGTTGGGTCCCAGCCAAGGGTAAACCCATCCCAGCTTCACGGAAAGCTGACAGACAGCCATCAATAAAGCAATGTATTGAGTTTGATTAGGTCTTTTCTATTTCTTTCCTAAATTATATGAGAAATTCTTAGTTTTCGAACTATTTTTCTTCTGACAGACTATATGTGCCTGAAGCCTATCCTTGTTTGCTGTGTGGTCTATATATTTTTTTTTTCTGTGACACTCACCAACTCCTTTTATTTTTCCTTAGCCATACAGCATTAACTTTTTGGAAGTCCTGATGCCAGATAGAGTAGACATGAAACTGGAAGAGACATTAATGTCCTTTTGTAGTATCTACTTATGGAAGAACATTAAAATAAGTTCATATTTCAGTCATATTTCACCTGAAATATTCTGGATTTTCTCTGATGTTGCTCTGAAGCAGGGTTTCATCAGATGGCCTGTTATCACCAATGTTCTCCAAAAAATAAGATGGGCTTAATATGATCAGCTTTTCTGCAGTTACTGTTGCTTTCTGTAAGAAATATTCTAACCAGAGATGCTGCTGCTTTCCACCAGAAATAGTTTAAGCTGTTTCAGTTTTCATTTGCTGTAATCTTGCTTCTGCTTTTTGCCTCCATCCTATCACAATGGAAGCACACTTCACTCTCTCCCACCTTATAAAAATCTGTCCTGACCCCAGGACTCCTAATTTTTTTTAATTACTGCCCATTCTTCCTTTTGTATTTTCATTTATTTTAATTCTCTATATGGACTATCCATTGAACTCCCCCATGAGCTCCATTTCAAACCTGCTTTCCTTTTACTATGATTTGTTGAGATGTTTTTTTGCCAAAGTTTAACTTTCTTGTAATCAGATTCCAGATTCATTGCCCCACTCTCAACATTCTTGCCCCTTAGCTGCAGTAAGCTCAATCAACTGCCCTCTTCCACAAGTCTTCTCCACCTTTAACCTCCGTGACCATCTTCTCCAGGTTCTTGTACCTCTTCCCTTTCTCTTTCAAAATACTCTACAGAAAAATTTTCCTTCTTTATCTTTCTCATGGGAGCTTTGTTCTTGGTTCCCTTTTCCCTGGGTAGCTTATTTCTGGAGAATCTTATCCCCACGTGGAATTTATGAGGCTAATTGTTTTGCTGAAAGATCTGTAGATCTACTTCTGTGCTCCAGAACTGCCTCTTTGCAAAATAAATCTTAACTTATTCCCTCGGTCACACATTCATAGAATCACAGAATCATGAAGGTTGGAAAAGACCTCAAGGACCATCAAGTCCAACCATCAACCCAACCCCACCCAACCCACTAACCCATGTCCCCAAGCACCACATCTACACCCATGTCCCGAAGCACCACATCGACACGGTTCTTGAACCCCTCCAGGGATGGGGACTCCACCACTGCCCTGGGCAGCCTGTTCCAATGCCTCATCACTCTTGCAGTGAAGAAACTTTTCCTAATCTCCAGCCTAAACCTCCCCTGGTGCAACTTGAGGCCATTTCCTCTTGTCCCATCACTCGTTCCTTTAGAGCAGAGCCCAGCACCCCCCTCACTGCCCCCTCCTTTCAGCAGCTGTAGAGAGTGATGAGGTCTCCTCTCAGCCTCCTCTTCTCCAGACTGAACCCCCCCAGCTCCCTCAGCCGCTCCTCGTCAGCCCTGTGCTCCAGACCCTTCCCCAGCTCCGTTGCCCTTCTCTGGACCTGCTCCAGCCCCTCAATGTCCTTCTGGTGCTGAGGGGCCCCAAACTGCACACAGGATTCATAGCCATCTAGGCAAAAACTCAGTTCAACACAGAGAGCAGAGCTGCTCTTTACCCTTTTCCTAACCTCTGGAAAGTAAACAAATATTCTGCCATTCAGTTCCATTCCTAAGACAACATCTCTGATATACTCTTTCATTCAGGTCTTCCCATTCGCTTCATCTCCATCTCTCAGGCTGTTTACATCATTGCTCTAGGATACAGCCTGACATGTCCAGCCAGACTGAAGACTCATTTCCTCCCCTTTGATTCTAAGTCGCCCATTTCTATTGCTCATTTACTTATTCTGTCAGTAAGTACGTTCAGGCTTGCTTTCAGGGTCTGCCTGTAAATGTCTCCAACTGCTTTTTCCCAGTGCTGCCCATTGAAACAGCTGTTTGCCGTGCCCACAGAAGGTACCAAGCGCTGGGGCAGTCTGCAGGCAGTTCTCCTGCAGACAGTGTGGTCCCCGCATCTCCCTCTTTCCTTTTCTGCCTGTATCTGGCTGTTCCTCCCTCATTCCTCCATGCCAAGCTATCTTGGATACACTGTCTTTTGCAGGTGGCTCTGTGCACCTTTGACACAACGACCCCACAGTTATCACGATAAAATACAAGCTCCTGTCTCAGCATCTTTCCCTCTGTCCCATGGGGTTGTGATACCGGAGGGACAGATGCCATCGTCAGAGCCACAGCGATGCAGCTGCTTCCCACCAGGACACGATTCAGTCCAAGGGCTGGAGGTTACCACCAAGGGAAGATAAGGGGTTATGGAAGGCTTTGCTCCTTTTTTCGGGCTGCCTCCCAGAAAGCAGAGAAGCAAGATGTACAGCAGCTGCTTCCCTGGGAAGTTTCCCTCAGCGTGAGGTTTCAGCAGCCTGGGTGTGACGACTAGCTTGCGCTGGAACTGCCATCCACCTCTCTAGTCTCTTGATGGTCAGTACTGGACCCTAAAAGGCAACAAAAAGGAACACTCCTTTTTGTAAGAAGGCTTACTTGAGTGACCCACCTACGGTGCACTTCCTTCCAGGCTGAAGTACACACCGTAATGCGTTGTGATTACTGCAGTTGCACTCCTGCCTTTTTCTAGAGTAAAAAAGGTTCAATTTGATGTCCTCTGCCTTGTGTGTTAAAAGCTAATGGAGGTTCTTACTTCTCAAGAGGCAAGAACTTTGCCTGTGGAACGGGAAGATCTAAATTTTGTTCTCATTTAGCAGTTACAAGACCCTGGATAAATTTCCAAATGAGTACAGAGGTTACAGGGTTTAACTGGAAACCTGCGACTGGATGAGTGTATTTTGCAGCTTTACAAAATACTAGTATCTGGGAGGAGATATTGTAATTGCTGTTTTAAAAGGGAAGGGAAAGTACAGTCTTTGTGCTTAATTGTTGGGTTTTCAATTCTGAATACAACTTCATTTTTGTTTTTTTTTTTTTTTAAAAAAAAAAAAGGAAAAAACCCCAAAATGTAAATATTCATGGAACAAAGGTAATCCAAGACATAATACTGTTTAAATCAAACTAGAAGTTAAAACAGAACTCTTAAGAATACCTGTGGTGACAGGATTGAGCAGGAAGCCAGTCCTTTCAGTCATTTCGTGGCTGATAAGTAAAATCAACTTAATTGTCAGTACTGGTAGGGCATGGAGTACACTCAGTATTGCAGCTGAATACAATTTAGAATAAAATAATGAAGATAAGATTTCCTGGTGTATAAAATAGTTTTATTTCCATGAGTAAAAGTGAATGCTGTCATTATTTTAAATGTGGAATACCCAACAATGGACTAATGAGATAATGGGATAATTGGAAGCAATAATATCGCAGGTTTACAGCATTGCCAGCTTTTCTCAGTAGTATGGTATCTTTATTTTTTCCTTGCTCTTTTCTGGTGGAGTCATTTCAAGATCTGATTAGTTCTACATTTATTCCTTTTGTTTCCTTCTTTGCTTCTGTTAAGGTTCAGATGGAGTTTCGGAAAAGCTGGGAGCGCTGGAGATTGGAACATTTGTATGTGCAGAGAGACAGCAGTATGAAACCTCTCAAGTGTCCAGCCAACAGCATCAGCAGCGGAGGCACGGTGGGCAGCAGCGTCTACGCTGCCACTTGTCAGGCCACGTTCAGCTAAAATTTCTTGCAGGTGAATCAGACTGAGAACAATTAACTGTATAATATACCTGAAACCCCTGAAATAGCCAAGTAAGTGGCTGAAGTATGCCATCTCCAGCAAGAAACTTCAGCATACGCTGCTCATTGCCTGCAGGTTGTTGGACGAAGGTTCCGAGGGAAAGCAATCTGCTAATGTAATAACGCATCAGAGGGAAAAATGATCATGTCTAAAGTAAGTTAAGAGTTTCTTCCTGTTTGCACACAAGGCCTCCAGGTGTCCAAAGCTTAAGCCTAGCATTGATCCAGTCTGAGACCACAGGGTCAATGGCTTATTACTGTTGAGTGGGCGAGCTGAGTGATCAGCTGATTAAATTACCTGGATACAGAATATGATTATTGCCCAAAAATACATTTAGACTTCTATGGGGATGGGGTAAGGTGCTATCACCACTTTTAGAA
>NW_010106621.1:0-3574 GCF_000699245.1 Pterocles gutturalis | reverse complement strand
AAGGGTCAACCCCCCTTTTAAAAAAAAAAAAAAAAAAAAAAAAAAAAGAAAAAAAAAAAAGGAGAACATAGTGGGACACAACTTCTGTTTTAGGAAAGAATCAGTGGGATTCAGAAAAGTTCCCCCAAAACCACTATCCCCAACTCAACGGGCTTTTGTCTGTTTAAAACTGCAAGGGCTCTTGCAGTGAATGCATCCGTGCTGCTCGAGATGTTCCCCTCCCTGATGTTTGCAAGAGTTGCTGGGGAAAAACAGAGGTACCTTTACAAGCAGGACGTGATCCATCACATCCCTTGATGTATCTTTACTCAGCTGTTACTCAGGCTCCCTTTACAGCGAAAAGGCAAGGTGCCAGAAGCTGGTTCTGAGCACATCCCTGTCCATAGACTGCTTGGAATAAGTAACATCCATGGCAGAGCAGAGATAAAAACCGTGATTTTCAAGTCTCTCTTTGCACTTGCATTCACAGCCCCCATTGCCAAGAAAGTGGACTGGATATTCTGGGATGTAAGTCAGCATCTTTCCTTCCTGAAGCTAGATTGCTTTGCATGGGCTTATTTAATAATTGTATTAGAATCCAAATTGCCACCAGGGTAGATTAGTTTTGCAATCATCAGGTTAGAATTGAATTAGAGAGGAGGGGTTACCTTCTTCTGCTATAATGCTTGTAATTGAGCTCCAGGGGGGAAGGCAGATGTGTTTGTAGAAATCCACCACAGTTCTCAGGCTGGCTTCTGGACGTTTAGCATCCTGCCTTCGACGTGGGCCATTTCCAGGCCATCCCTTTGTCACGTGGGATGCAGAGCTGACCGTGGAATGAAGCACCTCAGGTTCTTCTGTAAATTTAATAACTAGGTTCTATGTTGTGTGACCGTCAAAACACCACTCGACTACTACATGTGTATGTTAACTGCTGTCCTGCAATTTAATTAATCAGCTTCCTGTGCAAAGAGTATGCTTGATGTTCCTATTTAACATCTACCCTTAAGTGCTTTGAATAGGAAAAGACTGAACACAGTTTGGAATAAAATACTGAAGATAATATTTCCTGGTGCATAAAATAGTCGCTGGTAGGTGAGAAGGCAGCATGATGACAGATGACATTTAGAGCTGTATGATAATGCACACTGGAGGGAGTCATTTCACTCGTGAATTTTCCAGAGTGGGTGCTAGTTTTCCAGGGCCCCGCTTAGCTGTGTGCAAGCCTGGGAAAAAAGTTTCTGCTACTTGCACAGCTGTTAGCAAGAGGAGAGTTTTGCTGTGACACCAGGAAGTGACAGAAGTCTTTTAACTCACTATTATGCTGGAAAAAATTATATATAACAAATGAAAGAGGACAGACACAGGAACAGAGAGTATTTCTGTGTGTGGTAACAAACCTGGACTTAGTTGCTGTCACAAGATTCTTTCAAGAGTGTGACATGCTTTTGAGTTACTAGGCTCTTCTTGTCCCTCCTCGTCACTGAAGAACTGAGGGCTTTGGGCTCACAAGAACAGCTCCAGCACCAGCTGTCAAACTTATCTTGGTAACTTCTGCCTTGTTAGAATAAAAGAGAAAAATTATAAAGTCAGATCTTGGCCAAGGAGAGGGTTGTGGCAGAATTTTTTTTTTTCCTCTCTCTGATTAAGCTCTCGCTTCTTCAAACCTTTTTAAATCTTTAAGTACTGAGGGAACAACTCAGTGAGAGTAATTGCCACCAAAGCAGAATCACAGTGATCGTGTATTTTGATAAATACCTTCAGCAACGCCTAAACACCCATTTCTCCATCCTACTTCAGTAAAAGCTTTTACAAGCCCTTGTAAATTCATGCCATCTATTTCAGAATTTATAATGTGCATTTATTTGAGTAGCATGGAATAAGCAAACCAACACAAAGCACTGGAACAGAGGAACTGTGTCAATTTTTATTTCTTGTGCCTTTCAGCTTTATGCTCACTTATTGTGGAAACTTGTTTCATGAAGCATTAAATAGAAGAGTCTATAAATTGACCTAGACATAACGTAACTAGTTTATAGCAAATGAAAACTTTATTTCCAGCATTGCTGCTACAAAGTTTTATAACTTCATGGATGTTACCTTATATTTATTTGCATGTATTTCCTTGTTTTAAAAAAAACACCCACAGAATTGAACTGTACAAGACGTCAGAATAATCAACTCGTAAACACTATGCTGATGTTTATTTTTTATCCTTGTGAATAAAGGTTCAACTTACAAAATTCTGTTGCTTACTGGTGTATTTAAGTACCACCTGACTACTTCTTACTCTGTAATTAAAATACTTTTTACGAATGGAAAGACTCACAGTTCATGGTTCTTCCAAGGAAACAAAGCTTTATATTTGCAACTCTATATCCACTACACAGAGGTCTTTAAACCTGCAGAGGCTATGTTAATCAAAAAGCAAAAAGCAGCGTATTGTTTTACATAGAGTCGGAAGGGAGCAGTAAGAATAGTGAGAACTGGGGGGTTTTACAAGAGGATGGTAGAATATGTGCAACGAGAGCAGCATTTGGAATGTATACAACAGACCAATACAGAAGCTAAGAGAGTGCTGTGGAGAGCTACTGGGAGATGCTTAACAGTGTTAAACATATTACTTGTGCTTTAATCTATTGCTTTCTTTCCAGTCCAATTAAATTCAAACCAACACTTCCTTTTGTTTCCCCAACAACTGGCAAAACTTGAGGTAAGTCAAGCCTGAACGCTGTGTAACTGTTACATTAGACAAGGCATAATGAAACAGGATCTGAAAGACTGATTTGTGACTTCTCAACTCAGTGCTCAAGAGGCACAAGTTCTACCAGCTGCTCTTCACCATGACTTAGTATTAATGGCTTATTTTAATGCAGTGATCTTATATTAAAAATACCAGTGGCTCACACAAGAAGTACAGCTGTCGGTCTGTGGGATGATGGTGAGAAGCACCATCAACTGTGCTGTGCTGAAAGAACTCTGGCCACTGACACAGTCAGTCCCCTTCCATCTGAGGCCCTTGTGCATTTCCCTGTCTGCTGTGCACTCACCCTAAATTTTTTCAAAACTATTGTTAAAGAAAACACATGTGTTATCTACCAGGAATAACAAGAAGTCTTTTTTGCTTACATTACAAAGCTGTGATAGGAAACAAACAGGGGACCTGCATTAAAATTGCGTTAGATGAAAGACACGAGTGCAAACAGGAGCAGGAGCCTGTTTTAGGGATAGTGTTTTGTGTCTTTTCTTCACAAAGAGGATTCCTGCCAGTGCTGGGAAGCAAAGCAGGGGCCGTTCCACTCCAGCCGCCCTGTTCCCAGGGGCAGCGCTCAGCAGGAGCTGCAGTGCCCCAGCTGAGGAGGAGCTGCGGGGGGACCGGTGATGCCCCAGCTCGGGAGGAGCGGTGATGCCCCAGCTCGGGAGGAGCTGCAGTGCCCCAGCTGAGGGGCTGCGATGCCCCAGCTCGGGAGGAGCTGCGATGCCCCAGCTGAGGGGCTGCGATGCCCCAGCTCGGGAGGAGCTGCAGTGCCCCAGCTGAGGAGGAGCTGCAGTGCCCCAGCTCGGGAGGAGCTGTGATGCCCCAGCTCGGGAGGAG
>NW_010106620.1:0-3368 GCF_000699245.1 Pterocles gutturalis | reverse complement strand
GCCGCCATTTTCCCCAGGCATCTCCAGCCCCGCCGGGGGAGCGCAGGGACCGCGGAAAATACACGGTGTGGCGCGGAAATGCAGAACCGGGGGGCGGCGGAGAGGTGTGAGGGACAAACCTTGTTCCAGCAGGCAGCGCTTCCTGCAATGAGTTGTATAAAAGTGATCTGAATTCTTCAAATTTTTTTTTCCCTCCACCCTGTAGGAAGATCCCTCTGGATTTTTAAATCTCTGAGGAAATAAAGCTAATTTTCAGCTTAAATGGCTCCGCAGTGAGTCTGTATCACTTTGTCAGGTGTTGTTTTCCTGCCCAAGGTGTGGAAGCTGTTTCTGGAGAGAAGCCCGGTCTCATCTTGGCCTGAATTAACCATCCTGGCTTAGCTGTCCCCATGAGACCAGTTCTTCATTCCCCTCGTTACGCTAACGAGCTCTGTCCCCCTCACACACAACAGACCAGAGCTGTGTTCTAGCTGAGGGCTTGCTCCTGCCTTGGCGTTATGATGGGGTGTAACACCACAGCCGCACCTTATCGTCGCCGTGAATTTATCATTCCCCTCTCCGTCACGCTCCACCAATTTCACTTAGAATTCCTAATATTTCTCCGGCAGCAGGACCATTCCACCCTGCTCAGACTGCTCCATTGCTCAGTTCTGCACGTTTTCAAACCAAAACCCTCCAGCCCTTCCCCTGAGATACGTCCCTTTCCTTCCTCATTGATGGCACTTCCCAGAAATATTCAGTTGCAAATTTTAATTTTATCACGAAGAGATTTTGCAGCTGGCAACATAACGGTTCCTCCCCTTCCACAGAAACCAGCGGGACTAATATATCTTCTTGCTGTCCATCACACACTCCAAGCTTATTTATTTTTAACAGTCTTTGTGCAGAGGTCTTTCCACAATAGCTAATGTCACCTGCACTCACCAAAAGCCCTCTATTTGGTGGTGACACCACAGAGCCAGCGTCTGGCAGGAACCTCTGCCACAGGTGACCCTTCCCAGCCAGGCGTGAACGGTTACAGCAGAGGCCACGCACACACGTAACATGAACACATCAGTAGTAAACAGGATGTAGGCACCTCCTGCAAGGAGCAGGTTGAGAAATAATTGCAAGAGGAAACACCTTTCAGCAGCAGAAACACTATTTCTTGAGGTCACAGGGAAAATAAACCGAAAGATGCGCCTTTTCCTCCTTCGGTTTTAATTTTATAAGCAGGACACAGTATGATGTATACAGGCTAGACCAGATTCTAGCCGAAACCTTCAGCATAATGATTAGGGTACAATTGTGTGATGCCAGGTTGTCCTGCACTGCTGGCATTAGCGGAGGAAGCCTTTGGTTAACCCAGATGTTTCCTTATTTTGTTTTAACAGCCTTGAATGTCTCCCAGGATAGAACATTGCTACAGCGCTCTCCACTCAGCACAATTTCAAGACTCAGCAACAAACTTTCTACCAGTTAACTGTGGCTTTAGATCAGTTGCCAAAGTTTTAGAGCTCCTTAGGAAGAAATCATTTCCAGGCTGACAGGCAGAGACAATCAAATCAGGAGAGGAGAACCAGGCCTGGGTGCTGGTGGCGCTTTGACTGCCAGGTAGGTGAGGGGAATATTCTCTCAATATTTTACAACTTTTTTAGAATCTCGTTATTAACAGTGAATTCTTCAGAATTATGAGATGATTTAGTCTTATTCTTCTGAGACTGGACAAGAGTTTTGTTTTTCTTTCACGTTCATCTCAGGCTGCAATGCTTCTGCCCGTGAAAGACCCGTGTGGGAAGCAGGTTTGGGCAGAAGGGCTCCAACTTTATTGTACCCTTTGTCCAGAAGGAATGGGTCCAGGGTAGTAAACTACTGAGGACTGCAGGGATTAAATATGGGAGGAAGAAGGAATTTGGAAAAGGTTACCAGTAATTATCAGGAGCTCTAAGTAAGGAAAGGCTGTTACAAATAATGAAGGCCAGAGAGTGACTGAAAAATAAGTATAGAAAGGATGACAGGAGTGTTATTCATTTCTCCATCCCTGACCACCAGAGGGAACTATTGGAACAAGATTCCCAACTGCTTGCACCAGAGAAAACCAAACCTTATTAAAACCACCACCACAGAACTACTGTAGTTTTGTGGTTCAGCTGAAAACAGGGGGAGATGGGGTACAAGGATAGGGACTGGGAAGGAAGAAAGAAAAAAAAAAAGGAGTCTGGGGGCCCTCAGTGAAAAGGAGACTTTTTTGAAGTTGTTTGTCAGGAGTCAAAAAAATGGTGAATTTTGCCATTGTAAGAAAGTCCTGGTTTGTTCATTTGAAGTCTGTGAACGACTGAACAGAATAGACATCTTGCTGTTGTGATTTAACTCTCCTAGTATCCTGGGGTCTCAACAAGGACCTGCAGGTTTTCAAATCTGTGAAAAACCTGAGCATGAAAGTGTGCTATTTCTGCAACCGCTAGCAAACACCACACATCACTAGGGAAACTGACAATCTAGCTTCCAAATAGATTATGACTGGCTCCTACCTACAGTCCATCTGGAGAGAGAACAGGATCAGCAGAGGAAGGATGTTCATTTGTTAAACCATCAGATAAGCTGAAATCAAGCACCTGGTGTTTTCTTATGCATTTGCTGAACCACAGGCTCCCACCTTTAAGACAGAATATTTTCTCACTGGGATATTGTGAAGGTTAATACAACCTTATTTACCTGACACAACACCAAAGTCCCATTTGTGAGACAGTAGCAGGGCTCCAAAGTGCCCTACAAGGAAGCAGAGGTGCTGTCAGGCAGGCAGGAACACAGCACCCTCGCAGTCAGGACAGCTGTGCCATGACATGATGTTTATTCAAGTGCTGCCACACGGAGACCACACAGTTAAAAAAGCACATTCCTTTCTGGAAAAAGCTCGCAGAATTGAGCAGAGCTGGAACAGAATTCAACACACATTTATATATGTTACTGTGGAATTTAAGAGATCTTGGAGGACAATCTAAAAGTGGCAAATACTGCTCCCTTCTTACAGATATCATTCTTAATTTGTGCATGTGCACACAGACACATTCCTCTGGGGCACCAGTGGAACTTAAACTCTCCCCTGTTTGCAGGCCCTTGCAGCAACACAGTCAGTGAACTGCCCTGCGTGAAAATAAGCTTTTCCTTTTGCAGGGTTATTTTTAACCCAGAACAGCTCATTGGCCCAAGTCAGTGTTGTGCAGTCCCATGAAAACAGCTGTGTTGGCACAACCGTGGGGTGGGAATGTGCAGCTAGCAGGAAAAACGAGGGCAAGGAACTGCTGGTGCAGCTCTGGAGGAAAAAAAGCACAGCAAACTACACCCTGGATGGGCAGGCAGGCCTAGCTTCACACCAGCTACCACAGCAT
>NW_010106619.1:9580-11586 GCF_000699245.1 Pterocles gutturalis | reverse complement strand
TATATATATATATATAATTTACCAAGGACTTCCTAGCTGCCTGTTTTCCTGAGTGCCACGGTGATAATCTTGGCATAATTACTAGGTAGATAGACAGCGAGATTTAGCCTTTAATTTAAAAGAGCTTCTTAAAGCGGGGGTGTTGGAGTTATTTTCTAGTTTGTTACTCCACATGCTGTGCAAACATACTGGGCTGCCCATCGCGTAGGGCTTCCTGGGGCACCAGCTCTGGATGGTTGTACAGCACCTTGAAGGTCTGTCCATAGTATGGATACCATTAAATAGTCGTTCTGCAGGCTGTGCAGGATTCAGGAGTGTGAAATGGTAGTTGTGGGTATGACTGAATGGGGAAAAAGACGAACAAATACTTTGGGATAAATACATAGTCCCATATATTAAATGATTTTTGTTTATAAAGCAACTTACTCCCAGAAAGGTTCAAGACGAGAGCCACCCTCCTTTTACCTTTTTGGCCGACAGGAAGCAGGACTCAGTAACCAGCAGCCCAAGGACGATAGAATGTAACTCAAAGACTGCATGAACCTACAGCTGGCTATAAATCACAAAATTTAACCTCACATCCCAACTGTCCTACATTTTCCAGGAGTGCATTATTTTTCAGACTTACATTTACCATTCTGAAAGTTTACAGAAATTAATATGACATCCACTTATTATAACGTAATGCAGTAAAAATTCATTTTAGTTTCTATGTTTGTGCTGCCTGAAATGGCATGTCTGTGGCTGCTCTCATCTGTACAACCACGATTTGCCAACTGACTTGAAAGTTATGATGACATTGAAAGCTATTTTATTTAATACTATCCCCGTTTTGGGGCAGGTGCTTGGCCTCGGCATGCAGGACGAGCCAAGAGTGAAAGGGGGATGTCGTGTGGGATGGGGGTCCCAGGGGAGGCATGGGTGCTGAAGCTGTCACCCCCCTCCTGCTGTTTGGGCGGGCTGTTGCGCTGCGGTGACAATGGGTTTCCTTGATGTGGATATTACAGATCAAACCAGCTTAAATTTCTGACACAAAAAGCATCCAATGCTTTTACTTGGGGTAGCCACCATGGCAGGTACTATTTTTTTCCAGTTAATTTTAGACACCAAGAAAACCTAATTCCTTCGGGTTGCTTTTGGTGCCGCAGCCTGAGAAAGTGCAGCGCGGTGTCGGTGATCTGTTTTCCACAGGGGCTGCTGCAGTGCGCGCTGCTCCATGCAGCTCCAAAAGAACTGGGGCTGCTGTAATTAATGTAGCAAAACCTTGCTTCTGGTGTCAGTTAATTCCTTATGTTTATATGGTGAGTATTGCTGAAGGATGGACTAAAACATATGTTTGAAAAAGAAAAAAATAAAGGAAAAATAAAGAAAAAGAAAAAAATTGAAAAAAAAGAAAATGAAAGGGTAAAAAAGGAAAAAAAAAAAGAAAAAAAAAAAAAGAAGCTGGCATGAAACCATCTCCTGTGCCTGGAGAAACAGACTGTGTTGGCGGCTTGAGGTGCGGGGCCATGGCAGGGAAGGGCTTGGTGAGAGCAAGCTGTGCACCCCTACAAACTGGGACATTGCAAAGCTCAAGCAGGCGATGCAGCGTGGCCCTGATGCTGCAAGGAGGTTATCGAGAGAGGAGTGATCACAGATTGCTCTTTGTGGGGATTAACCAAGGAGTCAGTTACACTGAAATATCAGCATATGCTTAAGTTAATTTGATTTTCATACTAGATAAAGCATGGTGATCATTAACCAAAGTGCTCGCACTCAGATGAAAGCTCTCTGCAGTCTGAGGAAGGTGTACACCCAAACCCTTGGAGCTGGAATTTGCTGCCCAGGGGCAGCATCCTCCTCTGGAGCCAGCAGGGCTTGTGGGGAGGCTGTGCCTCCCTGCTGGGGGGATGGCTCCCACTGGCGTGGATATTTTCTAATTCACTTCATTCCAAATGGGTTGCGTTAGGGCAGATCAACACTCTGGCTGGCTGGCACCTGGCACAAGCAGTCTGTGAGCTGGTGTG
>NW_010106619.1:0-9549 GCF_000699245.1 Pterocles gutturalis | reverse complement strand
CCCCCCCAGCCACATGGAGGGGAAGGATGCCGGACGTTGGTGTGTTCAGCACATGATGCCCTAATTCAGTTCCCAAACAGCATTTTGCATTTAGGTTATGCTGACAGGGAGCACCCTGCAGCTAAGCAGAAAAAAAATCTTCAAATTTGCATGTACAGGGGTTTGCACCAATTTCTCTGCAGCTGATACAAGCAATGTAAGGGAAGCTGGGCTGCAGCTTCTGCAGACAGGCAAAGCCCAAGTGACTTGCCAGACCAGGCGTGTCACCGGAGGCAGAGCCGTAGCTGGGCCTGGGCATCTCCTTCCCTGCGGGTGGCTGGTACCCGCAGCCTGGCCCCACGCAAACAGCCCCTTCGATGTGCCTCCCCGCCGATGGGTGCCTGGCTTCCTCGCTGCCAGGACCAGCTCATTTTTCTGGGAAGGAGGTGATGTCATGGGCAGTAGAGCTGCTCTCCTGTGTGCTACGTAGAAGGGCCTCCCATGCCCCAGATACATCAAATTGCATAACGTTATCTCCTAATGGGAGCGCTGGGACTGCTTCAGGAATCTGCAATGTTGGGGCGGCTCCTCGCCGGGAGAGCAGGACCCGTGGGTGCCAGCAGCCAGCCGCCGGCTCATGGAAGGGGTGCTTGCGGGAAGCAGAGACCTGACAGGAGTTTAAATCAGATATCCCTGCCGAGGGAGCCCCGCGGCACCAAGAACCGTGAGGTCTCCGCTGGTGTTAATCTTGCTCACGTCTTCCTGCTGCGCTCCCTCCAGGGATGTGTTTGTAATGGGGTTGGAGGGTGCCAGCAATCCATAAAAGAGTGACAGACAAGCTGCTATATTGTTATATTTTGCTACCTATCATTTTAATGTCACTTTTAATGTATGAATTATACCCCCATTGTGTGTAATTATATTTCTCCTCCCAACCCTGCTCAAGGAACAATGAAAAGATGGAGCTGTTAATATTAAAAACAGCACATCTCTCTCAAAAAAAGTTAGAGGTCACACCTTAATTCCTAGTGCATGAGGATAGTTAATCAAAAGATGATAGGACTAGAATGAGTATGGGGACAGAAATATCCTGTACAATTTCTTGTGGAATTTAATTAGAAAGGATGTATTAATAGTGTCTGTATGTGCAACTCTATTTTGCCTTGCAATGTGAATAGCCTTACCTGGAGCCAGGCTGGTGGAAACCACGTTGCACGTTTCTTTCTTTCCTCCTCTTTTTTTAATAAAGGAAAATAACAAGCCAAAATCAATAATAATAATACTTAATAGCAATAAACCCCAGCGGGTATCAGCTTCCTATCAGCTATCCTTAGAGTTTCTCTTTTAGGTCAAGAGATAATGCTAATCAATGAGACATTTTGCAAAAGTTCGTGCTCTACTTGTCCCAGTAATGAACCTTCAACCTTTAATTTTCTTAGTAGCACATAGTTCCTCAATGGGAAAGTCACTGTGGGGGCCTTCATGTTGGAAAACCAATTATTTATGTTAACTGGAGAGTTGGTACTGTTTGACTTCAGTCCTTGGTTGCTTGGGCAGGTCTGTTCCTGGGCTACCCCATCGCTGCGGGATGAGCGCTGGCTGCACATCAGAGTTTCCAGGCTGCGTTCTTTCCAAAATGATGTACTGCACCCCTGGGGCAGGGATCTCATTCTGGCTTCAGATTCACGGAGTACACCTGCTGGATGGTACAACTGGAAAATGTTTAAGCAGAAAAACAGATAGCTTATTATAACAAGTGGATTTCCTTCCCTTCCCAGTCAATACGGACTGAGGTTTTTAATATTTCTTTTTACTAATTTTTCTCACAAAAGAGAGAAAAGTTAATATATTCAATATCTTACAACTTGATTTCAATTATGAGATCACAAAGCAGACAATTTCTTAATGAATTAAGAAATGAAGGCTTTGTTAACTGAATTCAGCATGTCTTGCAAGATGCTTTGTTCAGATGAAAGCTGATACAAAAATGAGAAATGTTTTCTGTCTGGTTATTTTGTCTGCTTTCCCTTTGTGGTTCCTGCGCAGGTGGGCTAGAGGGCTAGCCAGGACACCTGACTGAAGCAAACCCATTGCTATTGCTTTTAGTTGGGGCCAGGAACTTGCCCAGCAGTTTTGAAACAGCAGCTTGCAGCAGAAAGCATGCTCTGGTGTCCCTCAGGGTGTCTCTGCCCAACGCAACCTCTTTAAGTTGTCCTTCTGCTTCCTTGGTTCATTGTTATGTTTTCAAATATACTCCTCTTCTTAGGACAATGAATGTCTTGCAGAGCCCATTGGGAATGTCAGAGCCTTCACGTGGCAGCGCCCATCCCGTGAACAGCACAGACCAGGGGGCAATTCGGAGGGGGTAGTGCAGCCACAGAGGGTCGGAGCATGAACAGCACAGACCAGGGGCAATGCGGAGGGGGCCTTGGTAGAGCAGCCACAGAGGGTCGGGGATGTCCTGGTCTCCTGTCCCTCCCACCGGCATAAACGAAGGCCATTGCCAACGAAATCACTTGGCAAAGGCAGTTTCTTGCCTTGGTGTGGGGCTGTTTGCCCGTTGAGGTCTTCTGGCGTTACAGGTAGAAATGAAGCCAGCGCTTTTGCTGAGCTGCACTTGTAAAGTGACAGTGCTTCATCGACAGGCGCCTTCCTAGCACCGATGTCAGGAGTCAAGATTTCTCAGCGTAGCAGTAATGCGATAAGCCCTTCGCAGCGGGGATGGCCGGAGCGGGGAGAGCCACATGCCGCTCTGTTACCAGATGGCTATTAGGAAGGGGGAGCACTTGGCTACCTCAGAGCTTGGATTTGTACTTATGTAGGAAAAAAAGCGTGTTATGCAAGGGAGGCTTGCTTTGACCTTTAGATGAAGACAATATTTGTTAAGCATTCAGGCTGTTATTTTGTAGTGGCGCCTTGTTTTCCTGAAGGTTCTTCAATGTGGGCTTCCTGGTAAAACTGAGATCTTATTTTATATGTGACATATGCTGAATGATCTCTCTCATTGTGTCTGGCAAAGATTTAAAAAGTATGCATGGGAGCAAGTGTCATCTGGGCATGAATGTTTGAACACGGTCCTTCTGGGATCATTTGAGTCCCTGAGCTGAGGGGTCTACAGTTAGATCACTGACTCAGCTGAGTGATTTGTACAATTACATGGAGCCAGGCGACACGCTACGGGCTGAGCATCTATGTGAATAATAAATAATCCCACCATTTACATTCCCCCAGCATGCCCATCTATTCCAGCCAACGGCCACTGCCTACCTTTTGGAGGTGGAGGAGGTCAGCACTTGGTTTATGCCCTACCAGGCGGTGGTACAAAACCAGTCGGTGCATGCCCTGAAACGCTGCGCCGCAGGGTGAGCTGTGCCCACCGCAGGGCTGCTGTGCACACACACACTGCAGGCTGGTCTGGCCAGCCAGGCGCTGGGGAAGGGGACCGCATCTCAGCAGAGGGACAGACTGCTGCCAGTGCTGCAGCAGCGAGTCATTTTGTGACAAGAACATGTGTTCCCCAGGGCAGACTTCAGCCTGGGCTGGGATGAGCTGGGCTACTGTTGTTGCCCCTCGTGCTGCTGCTTGCACCACCGCAGGGGCGGTAGAAACCTGGACAGGCCTGAGCATCCCTCATTTGCGAAACCTTTTGTTTCTGGAAAGGAACCCGTGGCTGCAGCACAAGCGGAGAGGAGGATGTGTATCACCTCCGCACAGGGGCACAGGCATGTTCGGGCACTGGGACCGCTGGCGGCTGTCGAAGATTTCCAGCAAGTCCTGGCTCTCGGGCTCACGCAGGCACTTGGGCTCCAATTATAGTGATATCTTGCTTTCAGTCCAATTAAAATTTCATAATCTTTCCACCAGCTGGGATGGACAGAGTGTTACGCCAGGTCAAGAAAAATCTTCTAGCTACAGTACTTCTCCAGGAAGTTTTTGGCTCCGTGAGGAATAGTACCTGTACAGACCTTATGTAGAAGGGCTGTAAAAGCGCAAAACTTGCAGCTTCCTTGCAGCCCTTTTTGCAAGCTATTTTATTCTACGTTTGGGGGCAGGAAAATTAGGCTTTGAAATATGAGTTGTAGATAAGGCTGTGAGGAAGCTTAGGATCACAGCCTTAGGTGAAAATAAAGCTGTAATACATAAAGCATTAAAAAGGTGAAGTATAATGGCAGCCTCCAAAGACATCTGAACAGCTGCAAGGAAGCCTGCCTTATTGCTGTGATTTTTACATGAATTATATGACACTAGGAAAGACCTGCTTCTGATCAGAGAAATGGCTACATGGCTGTTTGCTGCAATACACCAAGGGCTCTATTTTAATCAGAGGTAGCTGCCATTTGGCCACCTTTTTGTTAATGGTGTTATTGATTATGCGGAGCCACTCACAAGCTTCAAAGCACTTTATAGAATTAGGGGAAGCCTCTAGAGCAGAGTTGTTGGTTGTTTGTTTTTCCTCCGCAGAGCAGCTTTGCTGCAGACCAGATCCTGAGGTCTGTTCTTAGCTCCATCTTAGCCAGACCTCGCTTAGGCAAAGCTCCAGCTGCCGTCAGTGCTCGCCCAGCACAGGCACCAAGCAGCTCAGGGCCCTCTCTGGTGCGAGTGGCCAGTGGAGCCAGTGGAAGGAAACGCTCGGATTTTGCCCAGTAATTAAATTTGTAAATAATAAATGAGTAACTAATTTGGGCCTTGCTGGTGCCTGTGTTCAAGCTGGGTGTTGCTCACTGTTTGGGGTCGGCTCGTTTGGGCAGAGCCAGGCAGGGTGTGCTGCTGCAGCCCAGGGGTTACCATTTGGGGCATCCAGCCCAGGTGTCACTGGTGTGCTTGAGCATGTTTTGGTTTACCAGCCTCAGGGAGCAGAGCCGCAACCCTGTCAGCTGCCCATGTCCCTCCCCAGAGCCTTGAGCTGAGATTATTCTGTGCTGGGAGATCCTTGCTTTGCTCTCCACGCTGGCTTTGGAAGTGCAGCTAGCTAGGTGCAAGGGCATGGGCAAGCACAACTTTTTATCAGGTAGGAAAAGTTTCAGATCAGAGGTTGACTCCTCCTGCAAGCAGCTCCTGGCCCGGCGTGACAGCAGCAGTGCTGCTACCATCTGTTGGTGAACAGCAGAAAAGGAGCAACAATAAACCCCTTAATAAATCACGTCCTGGACACACAGGTATGTGCAGCACCACGTTGGCTGCATCCCTCAGCGAGCGCAGGAAGGTGTGCCATGCCGCAAAGACCCCTCGTAAAAGCTGGGTCAGAAGCTTCCCTGGGGACACGCGGCTGGGCTGGCACTGGTGAGCAGCAGGTGACACTCAGCTTGGGGCGGCAGGGAAGGCAGGCAGCGGGGAAGGCGGGCTGGCAAAGACTGGTGTCCTCCCACTGCGTTTTCCTTCAAACTCCCACGCCGGTGGTTCCCCGTGGGGGAGCAGGAGGGGCGGCACAGTTAGGGACAATGCCAGGGAGGACAGCACAGCCCCTGGGCTGCAGCTTTGCCAGGGCCACCCCGTGTGCTGCCAAACCGCAGGTGCTGCAGGCACAGGGGGTGTGGGGGTGCAAGGCCCATGGGGTGTCTTCTCCAGGGCACAGTGGCTCTGTGGGGCAGCCTTGGCGCAGTGGGGATCTCCCAGTGAGATACTTCTGTATTTCCAGGCCCCTTTAGCAGAATGTCCTGGTGCGGGGGAGCCTGCAAAGGGGTGCTGAGCCACTGCAAACAATGGCTTTAAGAAGGTGATGGTATATCTTAACGTCCAAGAGATGCTCGTAGAGATCTGAACCTGCCCTTGCAGGTGCTGCTAACCCCTGGCAGAAGGGTTAGAGCTCCAGAGATTTATTTATCATTTTAGAGGACACTCTATTTATCATTTAAAGGCGCTCTCTAAAATGGCAACCAGCCTTGACCACGGTCCAGCTCATCCCCCCCAGCTCCCTGTGGAGCAGGGCTTCTGCAGCTCCCACGGAGGTTTTCTGGAAATGTTGTAAAGCTCTTTTTGTATTTTTAATAACGAGGTGAACAATAAGTCTATTTACAGGGAAATCTTCCTTTTGCAGGAGTATCATGTATACCTCTTTCTTATTTGTTGCTGCCTGTTCCTACAACCCTCTTGCAAATGGGTAATTCATGTTCTGATTTTTTTTCTAGCAGGGATGTTTTGTTTTCCTGTTGGCTGATGCTGTCTGTTCAGTCTGTGGAGGATTAACCTATGTGCTGTTGCTAGGTGGCCTTAAGCAAAGAAATAACGCAGATCACAGGCTCCTGCATTCCTACAGTATGTAATTCCCTTGTTCAGCAAGAATTTTCTTTCTCTGTCCCTCTCATGTTTTGTGTTTGAGGCTGCGGAGGTATATATCAGAGGATGCACGTGTAATTTGAACAAAAATAATGGACCAGAGCCTTCTAAAGTGTCAGGTTTATTTGGTCCTAAAATATTTAGTAACTAACTCCTTGCCAGCTCTTTACATGGCTTAGTTTCCATTGGTGTCCACGCCTCTTCCATAATTTTCAGGTTTTTTTTCTCCCTCATGTGAGATCTTGAGCTCCTGAAGGACACATGGTTCATCATCACAGCCCGCCGGCGCTGGGAGCAGAGGGTGCCAGCGGGGCCAGGGCTCACACTCACACCCCTCTGAGACCACCATGATGGCTCTGGGCATCCCATTGTGTACAAAAAAAATACCGAGAGTGGGGAAGGCTTCAAGGAAGAGCTGCAAAACTGATTGCAGAGCTGACAGAATCAGCTGGGGAGGAAAGATTAGAAGAATTTTGTAGTTCTGGCATGCCTTACTGCCAGGTCACTGTCTACCAGAGCCTGTCGTATTTTGCAGCACTTTAGTGCTTTTGCTCAAAGGACCTTTGAAGTCTCTTTTGACCCAAATACAGCCCGAGTTGTGGAGCATTCGCCAGAGAGACACAGCAGCTATCGGCTCGGTTTGCTCAGTGGTGAAACTGAGTCACAGTGATTCCAGAGCCGTGTTTTCCTCACAGCGTATCCCAAATGCACAGTTTTTAGATGTAAATGCACTTTGCATGGACGTGGAGCCCGAGACCATACAATATTCACCAAAAAAACAGTCACACTCCTATCGACTCCAGAGCCTAACTGCTGTCTCTGCTCCCATCTCTGCCGGTATTGCTGTAGTCCCTGTGCCCTGCCTGCACAGGGATGTTTTCTACTCAGTAAAAATAGCGAGAGGATTTTGCAGCATGATTTCATAGTGAAACAGGACTCTGCGGCCTTCCTGCGTGCAGGCATATCTGTACCAACTTCTGGCAGCGTTAGAGAGGCAGAGCCCTCAAAGGCACCCAGTTTCTTCAGGTGGGGGGTGGATGAGAGCACCCTGCGAAGGCAGATGGGTGCCTCCTCGCTGTGTGTCCCTGGGAGAGCACCCAGAGGTCTGGCTGTCCCCAGGAGACCTTTGGTGTCTGCCCCTCCAGAGAGAGCTGTCAGAATGAGTCAGTTGTATTTACCTCGGAAAGCCTTTTATTACCTTTTTTTTTCCTGTTGTTGGACAACTAATTCTCTATACTGACTGCGATACCCTGGGATTTCACTTTCTTTTTCACTTTGACCCATCCTGCTGTTTGAACTGCTTGCAAGCAGCGTTTATCAGGCCTCTTTGGATGCTGATTAGAGCTGAGCAAATACATCACCGTGAATATTTAATGAGTTGGAGTTTAAAGTTTTCACCTGTCTTTCCTGAGAGTTCATTTTACAGATGTTTTCTGAAATGTGGTTATTCTGAAATAGGTTGAAATCTCCTGAAATTGTACATTGGACTGTTAAATGAATATTTCACACTGACACTGTATGGGGCAGTTAGCAGCTAGCCGTGTAAAGCCCGTAGTGTCACAGCCAGGTCCGGCCGGGGACGCATGCAGCCGTGTTTGCAGTGTACACGCTCAGGTGTGCAAATGTAGGCAGCAGTTGCTGTGAACATTTTCCACGTCCAAAGCATGCTAACCATTACTGTTTTGCCCAGGAATGCTCAGGTCATTTGGCCAGTAAGTAGAAGGCAGGTACAGCACAGTCCCAGGCAGAGCTGGCAAACCCCACTCCCAATTACAGACATCTGTGTTTTGCATCGCTATCGCTTCCCCATCTCTATTTCTGATCCCCGGCTCGGGGCGATGTGACTGACAGGCCTGCTGAGTGCTTACTGCGGATACGTTCCTCTTTCCCAGCCGCCTGCTTTTCTGCCTGGCTCACGTGTTGGCTCTGGCAGTTTGCATTGATAAAATAGGTTAGTCTGAAATGCCCACAGGATTTTTTTTCTCCTAGCAGAGTAGGGTGGGATTTTTTGTATATACAAAGAACTCTGACGTAAAAATACATATTCCTACAAAGCTCTTGTGTTCTTCTGCCTGTGGCTCTTTAGTTCATCCACCCCAGTGTGGCCCTGGTGCCCGGTGCTGGGGACGGCCATCTGCACCACCCGGGCACAGAGCTGCAGCCGGGATGGGCGGCAGTGGGGTGTGCACTGGGTGCGAAGACAGCTACACAGGGGCTTGCTCATGTGACAGATGTCTGCTAATGCTGAAACAGAAATAGCAGTCATGGTTTGGTAAAATTTATACAAGTTTTGTAAACTTTATATAATTAATGAATCTTCTGCAGTTCCTAAGACAGGTTCTTTTGTCTTTTTTTCTTTCTTATATAGGAAAGGACCATGTTCATGGCTAAAATTAGGGAAGTGTTAAAAACATGGCACTGTCTATGTGTAGCTTTCAAAATATGAAGGCTGAGGTTTTGGGAGGGCCTGAATTTTCTGGGAATTCTTTCCACTGAAAGTCAACAGGAGCTTGAAAATTAGCTTCTGTAAGTTCATTGGGAAACCCCAGCCTATGAGTCTGCTAGATATGCCAGGGCACTTCAGTAGCATATCACAAACTAAAAGCAGAATTGTTGATGTAATCAAACTTCCCAAAGTTTTTGCTGGCCTGTGCAGTATCAGGAGTGCTCGGCTGTTGGCTATTAATGATCACACAGCATTTGGAGAAAGTGAACATACAAATGTTATGCTTTATTGCTATTGATTGGTTGTAAGGGTATGACTTGAGCAGAGTATGGTCAAATAGATTAACTTTATTAATTATTTATCACATAGTAACTAGATATTTAATGTATCTGTGCAGCTATTTTGTCTCCTCTGCAGTTTGATTAACATTTTCTTCACGCAGAGGAACAACACTCATGTGCAGTAAAACATCTTTTTCTGACATGAAACCTAGTGGCAAAGCAATGACTGTCCCCAGCGAGGGCTAGTTCATCCTGGGAGCCGGACCCAGTGCAAACCAGCAACAGCTGTGCCAAGCAGAGGAGCTACCCCATTGCCACGGCGCTTCATACGAAATCTGTGCGCATGGGGAGCAGCGCTGCGGCCCCAGTCTGCGCCTGGGAGTGATGCTATTACAAATCCTCAGCCAAGAAAGCCGGGTTGTGAAAGACTGGCAGCCCAAAGATGGGGAGAGGGGAGTTAATCTGTGCCTCAGGGCAGGAGCGGTGGGATTCCGTGGGGAGAGCAGCAGGCAGCCCCCCACTCCCGCTGCGGGGCTGGCGGCAGCGAGCGGGCATGTGCGACGCAGGCTC
>NW_010106618.1:0-1004 GCF_000699245.1 Pterocles gutturalis | reverse complement strand
GTCTTGACGGCGGTGTCGATGAGCCCCTCGCGGCCGCCCATGGCGTGGAAGAAGAACTCGGTGGGGGTGAGGCCGGCCAGGTAGGAGTTCTCCACGAAGCCGCGGCTCTCGGGCCCGTAGTCGTCCTTGATGAAGTGGGGCAGCGTCCGGTGCTTGAAGCCGAAGGGGATGCGCTTGCCCTCAACGTTCTGCTGACCCACCACCGCGATGACCTGGAGGGGGACATTGGGGTGACGTTGGGGACATCAGGGACACCCCCAGACCTCCTAACGATCAACGAATCTTGAGGGGAACATCTCAAGGGGCTGGAGGGATCTCCAAGTTCTCCTGTCCCACCACCGTGATGAGCTTGGGGGGGACGTTGAGGACATTGGGGTGACGTTGGGACATCAGGGACACCCCCAGACCTCGTAACGATCATCAGATCACGAGGGGAACGTCCCAAGGGACTGGAGGGATCTCCAAGGTATGTAGGAGATGGTCATCACGGTTGCCAACGTCAACATGGATCACCATGATGGACACCTAGACCCCACAGGGGTCCCCCAAGACCCCGTTAGAGCCCCCCAAGACCTCAGAGACGGTCATCCTGGACCTCCTGGTGGCCAACACCACCATAGAACCCCAAAATGACCCCACAGAGGGCAACAGGAAGCCTCCCAAACCCCCCTGAGATCCTCCTAGGTCCCACGAGACCCCACAGGAGGACCTCAAGACCCCGTGGAGCCCCCAAGACCTGGGAGATGCTCACCTTGGACTTTCTGGTGCCCAGCATCACCATGGAACCCCAATAAAACCCCCCAGAGGTCTATGAAACCCAAGAGGAACCCTCCCAAACCCCCCTGAGATCCTCCTAGGTCCCACCAGACCCCACAGGAGCCCCCCAAGACCTGGGAGATGTTGATTTTGGAGCCCTTGGCGCCCGACACCACCATGGACTTGAAATTGTTGTACTCGGAGAGGGACTTCTGGGCGGAGGAACCCGTCTTGTCGCGGGCGTCGTT
>NW_010106617.1:0-1145 GCF_000699245.1 Pterocles gutturalis | reverse complement strand
GTTTTGCCCCCCAGCAGCACAGGGCAAAAAGGAAGGCATGCTTGTCTTGCCTGCCAGAAGTGCTGGGGAAAGGGTACTCACCTGGTCCAGGGGTGGCCTCAGTCTTGGGAAGTCCTCAGATGCACTGTACTGGTGCCACGTACCTCCCGTTCCTGATGATGGAGGGCAGGACGTAGTACTGAGGACCTGGGGAGCAGTTGTCTGCCACGGGAGGTTTGGCCCCTTGAAATACTCACACAGGGGCTTTGGTTTTGGTAGGATTGTGAGCCAGGTAGCCTAGGAAGAAAAGCCTGTGAAAGGACACCTGCCTGCAAGTGCATATGGAAAGCCAGTTTCTAAGGGGAGTAGTTGGAGTTGCCAGCCTCAAGAAATTCCCTTCCCGTCTGACTTTCTCCTCCAAGGATGATACCAGTGGTCCAATACAAAAGTACAATGACTTCCAGCAACAACAGTGCAGGCACTGTGCCATTAATCACAAGATCACCACAATGCTATTGGGCTGGAGTACTAAACCCTGAAACAGTTACTAAGCTAACTGAATGCCAATGTGCTCGCCTCTGTGCTGTTTTTCTTTTGTGGAGTCCCGATAGGAAAGAAATCAAAACTCTACTGAGAAGAAGCTGAGAAGATGAAAAAGGTAGAGAAGAAGAATAGGAAGAGAAGAAGAAGCAGAAGAGGAGAAGACGAAGAAGGAAGAGAAGAGGAGGAGAAGGGAAGGAGAAGATAAAGAGGCGGAAGAGGAAGAAGAGGAGGAGGAGGAGAAGAGGGGAAGAAGTGTGGGGTGGGAGCAACAAGTTCGTAGCAAAGATACACAACAAGCTTCCTCCTGTGCAGTCAGGGGTTAGGATGCTGCTAAGGCCACCTCTGTGCCCAGCAGAGTCTGGCAGCTCTGTTCTGGGACTTTCCCACAAGCAGCCTGAGCCTTCTTCTGGCATGCCTGTGACCGTGGTGCAGCTGAGAGCATGAAGGCTTGGAGCAAAGGGGAAGGGAGCTGTGGCTGTTTGTCCCCTGGAGGCAGGGGATGTGGCACCCCCCTTGCGATGGTGATTTTACCTGTTGTCCCGGGGATGGAGTACTTGGGTCCCGGGCTGGTGAACTGGGCTGAGATGAGGCCGCGTGGGCGATGAGGTCTCCAGGTGCCCACC
>NW_010106616.1:0-4736 GCF_000699245.1 Pterocles gutturalis | reverse complement strand
GGCCTGGGGTACGTGCAGTGGGGCCCGGGGGGGTCCTGTCCCTGTGACGGGTCCCCATCAGGCGGTCTCAGCGGGCAGGGGGCAGCCCCAGCCCGTCGCGGGGGCAGGGGTGCGGTGGGGACCCTTCATACCCTGTGCAGCCCCATCCCAGGGCTGGGGGGGCAGCCGGAGTGGGAAGCTGGGCAGCAAGGCCCTGTGGTGGCTGCCACCGTGGCCACGGGTGGGTTTCTGGTGGCATTCGGGCTGACGGAACAGTCTGGTACAGATAGTGGTGCCCTTTGAGTGCTGGGGCAGGTCCCCTGGGAGTGAATGGATGTAGGTTGTGAGGTGATGAGATGTAACGAGGTCCCACCTGGATGCACAAGAAGTTGACACGATACCTCAACCTGTTTATTCAAGCAGTTATCCATCTGCACCAGGGAGAGATGGCTCGTTGCTAGGACTGCAGGTAGCAAAGAGGTGGCCCCTTTTCAGCAGTTTTTATCTATGGAAAAATATAGTGCCTCTTAGCACTAGAGTAACAGATGCTCTATGGATACAAGTTACACTGTGCAGAGTTTTTAGCAGTTTCCAAGTTGTTCGACACAGTTTATGCTGGTGAACGGTACTTCAGTTATTAATTAACATCTATTTTATAGTCTCGTGCAGGACCTCTGGGGGCCCCAGAATGTACACTCGAGCACCGGTTTTTAATAGCAGATCACTCTATTTGTTTGTGTATTGGTAACAGTCAATCCCACTGATTTCATACAATGCAAAGAGCACTTTTGCAGTCTACTCTGATTTAAGTTATAAACTGCAGATCTATTAGCTAATATTTTTCATATCTACTCTGGCTGTAATAGAATTTCAGTCTGAAAGGAAGAGGTGCATGCTCTTCAATATGCGTGCTTGAAAAGCAGTCTGAAATCTTAAGTTACGTTGGTATGGAGTTGAGTTTGCTTGACTTTGGACAAAGACTGATAATCTCATAAATCTTTTGCAGAGCAATTGCTCCGATGTCACATGCTGAAACCTTTCAACCAAAGAGGTGTACTAGAAATAAGCTATTCTTCAGTAAGAATGTCTTTTAGTTTTCTGATTGGAAAATAGTGATAATTAGGGTGCTGTTTCAGATGACCAGGTCTCCATGCTACATGCATGTGTTGGAAATGTTTATGTGGTATTTCTCATTGATTTACACATGCTTATTGAGATACTGCAGTCATGTTTAGTATGTATCGGTTTTGGAGAGCATTTCATTGAAAGCAAATTTCGCTAGTTAAGGATGACAACTATAGATTGGTCACTGTTGCACTTGACATTTTTGACAGGTGTTGAATTCACTGATGTTGTTAAATAGTTGTGGAAACAAAATGGTGCTACAACATTAAAATAAGATCTGAAGAAAGGAAAAAAACATGTACTTGACACATATCAGAGAACAGATTCTTGTTTTTTTTTATGTGATTGTCAGTACAAATTGAATTATTGCTAAACATAATTGAATAAAAGTCAGCAGAAATAACAGCCTCAGTATAAAAAGAGACAGTAGGGAGCTATAAAAAAACCTCTACAAATTCCACTTTTACAAGACTGGTGAGATGGTCAAACAGTGTCTATTCTTAAGCATAGCTCATCCAAAATTATAATCACAAGCATCTGTATTTTTCCAAGATGTGAAAAAGCAGTCTGGCAGATGAGGCAGATTTTCACTTCTAGTTTTCACATGTTTTTGTCTTTCTTCTACTTACACTATTCCTGGCATACTCAAATATTATTGTTATTAGAGATTCCAATAGAACAATATTCTATTATGGATTCTTCTTCTTAAGGGTCCTTTTATTTTTCAACATGCGGCTAGTATGGTTGGGCCTTGTTCAAATGTGGTTTAGACTGGCTGAACTAATTGTTTGATTTATCTCTTTTAGCTGTCTAATTTCCTATTACATGAAACAAATGTAGTTGCTTCTTTGCACACAACAGATTTATGGAACAGTCTGTTCCAGAGCTACCATCTCTGAGTTGTAGAGCAACAGAAAGAGTGATCAAGTGTATGTCTTTTGATCATGATAAAAACAACTCAGCGGAGAGTGTAAGCATTCTTTTTTCTTTTCCATCAAGCAATAATTAAAAAGAAAACTAAAAAGTTTAGCAGGATGAGAAAAGGGGCTTGTGCAGCGGCACTATATTTGTGGATTCTTTGTTTCAATCTCAAGCTCATACCATTTCTCTGGAGACAAGGACCATCAATTACCAGAACAGCAGCCCAAGAAGTCTTTCCAGAGAAGGAGTCACCTAGTGTAAAGGTTTGCTGTTGTCATTTGCTGGTTATAATTTGATCTGGGTCAGAGTTTGTGATTACTTTTCATTTTTCTAGCCATGTTTTCAAAGAACAGATATAAGTCTTAGTGGTGCTTATGGCTATGGAGAAGGCTTTTGCTTATTTCACAGCAATGAAATCTTTGCTGTGAAATACAGACATCTATATGGTTTCTGCATGTTCTTGTAAGAAATGGTCTGCGTTAGTTGAAATATCCATGTATGTCTCAGTAGTTTCCCCTAAAGCTTTTGTGGTATTTTCAAAAGTGAAGATTCAATGGGAAATTCTCAGTGTTTCATATGCAGCTTCACTCACTTAAATTTTCCCTCCTTTTCTCATTGTAGCATGCAAATTTTCCACATACCTGCACTTTGCTAAATAAAAAGTGGGACTGTAATTTGGATAACCTGTTCTCAGTGTTTATCAGAGCATATGGGCATTAATGGTGGCAGTTTGTGGAAAATGCTAGATCTCTAGAGACCCTCTCTTTCACTTGCCAGGGCATCAGATAATTTCAAAGGTGACTGAGGCCTTAGAGGTGAGGGAAAAACTAGGAAGTGGGAAGTAATCTGTAAATAATCTGCTTTGCCAAGGAAATAAATGAGAACATTTTCTTCTTAGTATTCCATGTCCTGTTGTCACTGGCAATGGTTATGCCCAGGCAAAACAGGTTTATAACAGACACATCAAAACACAATGGAGAAGGCCAATAGCAAACAAAAAGACTGCTTCCAGATATTTAAGAGGTTATTATAAAATTACAATTAAAAAAGCCAAATCAAAGCTTTGATCGGCAATTCATCTTCTATCACTTAGCAAAATTATTAGATATGTCAGTCTTGGTTCAAATTAGAAGTACTGGAGTAGAAGAGCCTGCCAAGCCACTGAGTCCACAGAACAACTTATATACACCTTGTTGTTAACTGATCAAGCCTCATTTGGAGTCACTAATCCTCTTTCTGTCACAACCTCTTTTTGAAAGTGTACATGGAATCTCGTTCCCTTGCTGGTTAGGTACTCTCTAATCTCTAGATTTAGAGGAGGCTAGTTTATACTGAGTTCTTAATGTCCAGTGTCTGCTGCAGTGTACATCAGTCTAAATAGTTCTCATTCCCTAATGTTCACTCCAGATCACTGTCTAGAGAAACAAGCTCATGTTTTTTGCTTAGTCTTTTCTTTTAAATTTATCTCATAGACAGGCTCTTCGTTCTTCTGGTCTTCCTGATAACATTTTTCTGTACTTTTCAGTTTGAACTCCACTTTCATAAACACGCTTGACCAGAATTGTTACTAACGGTATTTCACTGGTGCCTCAGAAACCGGCATTAGTATTTCGCTTTGTCTCTTGGCTTGATGCAGCTGCTCTAGCAATTGAGGAGCTGCACGGTCTTTGCTAGTCTCATGGCCCTGAGTGTTGCACTAAATTAGACAAATGGCAGAGGCCTGTAGCCACTGCATCTTCCTTGTCTTTTATAGCCCCCGGTAAATCCAAATTTATTTTTACTGGAATACCTGGCCTGATACAGCTTTTATTTTTTCTTTTCAGACCTGCATTATTTTGGTGGCTTATTGACATCCTGTGTTATACTAACTGACTTAGGACTTTATTTCTGGTTTTGCCACTATTTGGAGAAGGGGATTTTGCCTAACTACCTAGAGTGGGAATTGAAAATATGTTTCTTAAGTTACTAATCTCATGGAGAAGATAAACTTCGGTTAAAGAAAGGCAAACAAAGGGTAACATCCTAGCTCAATACAAGCAGATTCCCCAGGATCCATGTGCTAGAGCCCTGCCAGAACTGTTCTTTATTGCACTTTGCATTCTTCTGTCCCAGGCAGCTGACAACCCTGTGGCCACATTCATGCTACTTCTGCTGATACGAAGCAAGTGGAGCTTCTTTAGTGTTTTAGACTCTCACCTCTCTGCATCTTCCCAATATTCCCCAACTTGGCATTTCAGTATGCTGTTTATAATAAAACTTTGAATTTCTAGCTACACCTTTCAGACTGGGTTATGGTATGCTTACACATATTCATTAATCTAACCTCATAATACCTTGAAGCAGATAAGCTTCTCCTGGTGCTACCAAGTACATTGGTTCACAGGCTGTGTTCTGCAGATGGCTAGCACTGCATAAATTCCAAATAAGTGGCTGGTGCATTGTCCACTGAACTCTGCTAAGTCTTATTAGTTGGTCAGTTAAAAACTAGATGGTAAGGGTTTGTGAGACTTATCTGTGGTCTGCATCTGTGGATACTGACGTATTTGTTGAGAGCACACCAAAAGTAGGAGAGGTTAAACAGCTTACCCAAGATGGAGGAAAAACAGGAAAACAAAAGTCACAGGATGTAATTGATTTCTTCATGGCTGGGTTATATTGTCACAGTGTTCTTATATATGAGGAGCTTGTGTAAGAGGCCATACTTTTTACGT
>NW_010106615.1:667-2470 GCF_000699245.1 Pterocles gutturalis | reverse complement strand
CACTGCAACCAAGGCTGCCCTCAACCTTTTTGATACAGTGTAGCCCAAAGCTAGAACTGCAGCCCATTGAACATGACATGAGGCACACGGAATCCTCTCAAAGGATATGCGAAGGCAGGAATCCAGCTCCTTAATCCTCATTTAATGTCTGACCTGTGAGATTCCTGAAAGCTAAGTTTTCAGACAGAGAATGGACCTTAGCTGTACTGTGTTTTTAAGTCAGGAATGATAATCCTTCTTCCAGGACCAGCTTCTCTAGGAGCTTTAGGCATGTCTGTGCCGATCCCCCTGCTCACACTGTGTTAGTCATTGCTGTGTTTTGGGCTGACTGAAGAACAGGTGATCTGATAGTGATCAGCATCCCCAAAGCGCTTCCAGGGAAAGCTGGATTAGTGTTCAAACAAACCGGCATATAAATAAGAATTTGTTTTGTGTGTGTGCCTGTGTGTGTGCTTTGAAAAAATAGCAAAATGTTAAAAATGACATTTTAAAGAAAAATACTGGACAGCTTTTGGATTCTGGTACCTTTGTGCTCCCCGAACAAAATTAGGAGGACAGAAAGCAACGCAGCTCCCTGGCTGACAACCACCTTGATCTCCGAGTGTGCTTACGGAGATGAACGTGGTACATCAGCTACCGGGAGAACGGAGCAGAGGCACGATGCACGCAGGTTGGGTAACACAGAATGGGCACGTGTCTCTTTTAGGAGTTAATATAAACTGGTTACACTTATAGCAGTCTTGAGTCATTACATCAGGCGTGGAGAACGGTTATTGACAGAGGTGATGAGTAATGAGTATAAAACTGGATAAATAGTAAGAGTCCAAGGAATTGTTTTGAAAACACAGAACTTATTAAATAAATGGGTAAAAATAAAGACTGTGTCACTGACTGGCAACAGGAAGTACCAAAGCTTTATCTTTATGTTGGTTGTATCAACATACTCCAATGGTGAACTGTGAGTTTTCCTTAAAAAAATAAAGTGTGTCCGTATGAACCAACATCAAAATAAACTATTTAAATCTAGGCAACTGCCAGACATTTGGCACAGCTTGTGTAAAGGATGTTTCGCAGGGCTGATTTGGAATGTGCAGCGTGACTGCTGTTGGAAGGAGGATGTGATTGGTAACCACAAATCGGGTTATCTTTAAACAGCTCCTGAGTTGCTCACTTTTTTCACTGGTTAGGTCATGGAGCAGCAGCCATTTCCTAGCAATGTGTCAGTATCACACAAGAGCGTTTTTGAAAACACCTTAAAAACATTTGATTTGGCTGCATCCCTCCTGTTGCTGGGTGAACGCACAAAGAACAGGGACCTGGGCCCGTGAGCGATGCTCAGGCGTTTGTCGCCACACCAGCTGCCCAGATTGTAGCGGTTTCTTTGCACAAGTAACCCACTCCTGTGTGAGTTGTACTTCTTTAATAATTTATCAATAACAAAATCTTATGTATGTGTCTTAAATTATATTCCCAGGTGTAGCTGCATCTCTGTGGTGTGTTAACCTTGACTGGATGCCAGGTGCCCACCAGGCCCCTCTGTCACTCCCCCTTCAGCTGGTGAAAAACTCGTGGGTCAAGATAAAAGCAGTTTAATTAAAGCAAAGGCCAAGGCCACTCACAGAAACAAAAGGTAAACAAAGATGTTGTTCTCTGCTTCCCCTCAGTAAGTGATGTCCATCCACTTCCCAGGAAAGCAGAGCTTCAGTGTGTGCAGCAGCTGCTCCTGGAGACAAACCCAGTAACCAATGCCTCCTTCCTTCTGCCTGCCCTGGGCTTTTATGGCTGAGCTGAGGGCAAAAGGGA
>NW_010106615.1:0-562 GCF_000699245.1 Pterocles gutturalis | reverse complement strand
TGACTCCATCTCAGACAGACCCAATACAGTCTCCAACCAGTTGCCCCAGACCTCCTGCTGTAATTTTTTTTTTTTTAAATATTCTATTATTTAATTTCATCTCGTTCAGAATTTGGTGCTTGACATGCGGATACCTAGCTTTTCTATGCTTTGTCACTGAAACCAGGTAGGATAACCAAAACCAAACCAAGTTCCTCCTCGCTGGTGCGTGCAAGGTGAACAGGAGAGGACAAGGGGTTTAGCTAGCCGACTGGGACACTCCCATCTTACCAGGCGCTTCTCAGGTCATTTTTTTCTGTGTCCTTTGCAAAGTTTCCCTGACAGGGTATGGCAAATGCCTGTGACAGCACTGGTGCACGTCAAGAGGTAGATGCCCAACCCAAACTTGTTATCTGAGGAGTTTGGCTCTAACGTGGCGTATTTGCGATGGGATTTGAAATCTACAAATATTCCCGCAGCACACGTGCCCCGGTGCAAGCACACTGACAAAAACCCCCGGTGCAAAGCTCTGCGATGCACCAACAGCCCACCCCAGGGCTCCCAGCACCCACTCCAAGCGCTG
>NW_010106614.1:15112-49270 GCF_000699245.1 Pterocles gutturalis | reverse complement strand
CACAGGGCTGACGAGGAGCGGCCGAGGGAACTGGGGTTCGTTAGTCTGGAGGAGAGGAGGCTGAGAGGAGACCTCATCACTCTCTACAACTGCCTGAAAGGGGGGTGCTGCCTCTTCTCTAAAGTAACAAGTGACAGGACAAGAGGAAACGGCCTCAAGTTGCACCAGGGGAGGTTCAGGCTGGATATTAGAAAAAGTTTCTTCCCTGAAAGAGTGATGAGGCATTGGAACAGGCTGCCCAGGGCAGTGGTGGAGTCACCATCCCTGGAGGGGGTCAAGAAACGTGTAGATGTGGTGCTTGGGGACATGGGTTAGTGGGTTAGGTGGTGTTGGGTTGGACTTGATGATCTTTGAGGTCTTTTCCAACATTGATGATTCTATGATTCTATGAATGAAATGGCCGAGCTGCTAGGAAAGTCAGTTGTTACACCAAAGATTTGAAAAGGTCATAAAGTCATAGAATATCTCGAGCTGGAAGGGACCCATAAGGATCATGGAGTCCTACTCCCTGCTTCTTGCCAGACTACCTAAAACTAAAAGATGTTAAAATTAAACTGCTAGAATCAATTTTAGCCATTGGATCTTGATTTGGTACTTGGTTCAGTTAACCAAGAAAATCATTCGGGATAGTTACAGAATGCTTGGTGTGAATATGCTTCGAGAGGGACATGGCGTGGTTCTTGGCAATGATACAGTTCTTTGTGGTTGCCGGACCAGTGGAGAAAATAATTTTGCATTCTCAAAATCTTTCATCCAGTTGTTCAAATGAGGTTAGTAAAACGTTGTTTGCACAGAGTGAAAGGCAAAATTCTCCCCAGGATTATAACTAGGTAGAAATATGATAGTTTAGAAAACAGAGTAGCAGGAAACAGTCTGCGGGAAAGACGACTGTGGAGCATTTCAGGGAGGAACGTTAGGAAAGACTGAAGAGTGAAATGAAATTTGAAGATGTCAAAATTTTTCGAGTTTAGAGAGGCTCATGTAGGAATGCTAAACTAGTTACTAGAACATGAAAACCTTCACACCCTGTTTCTGTTAAGAAATGAGGCATATATGGCCCAGGTGCTTCCGTGGCTCTAGAAAAGATTTCTCTGTTCTGATGAAAAAGTAGTCTAAAGTCTGACTACTTTAGAAAGCTGTGTTTTGAGGTGTTCATGTTCTGGGCAAATTCAGAAAGAGGATTAAAATCAGGGCATCCCTAGATTTGCTAGTTTACTGGAGGTTCCCTTCTGAACACCTCAGCAGTGAAAGTTATTGCTCTGGGTTAATTTTATTTTTTTTTCTAATAATAACTTTTTGTTATCACATCACTGTATGTGATGTCCTGCTAAAGTAGCCCAGGTAATAGTTTCCATATTGTACATCTTGTTTTTATTGACTGTCTGTGACAAAGTTAGTTTATTTTCTGTCCAGGAAAGTATGTTGATGGGCTTGTCCTCTTCAGAGTTGACAGAAGTAGGCTCTTACTGCACCAGAAGAATGAATCAGACTTCCTTAGCATGTTTCTATAGCATGAGAACACTCAAAACCCTTACCAGAACAATATGTGTAACAATGTGGTGATAAGGAGAGTGGAAAATCTATTTAATTAATTGAGTCTCTGTTCATCTGATAAAGGCATTTTACAAACCGGCGAAAATGTTAAAAGGCTGAAAGTAATGCAATGGGAGAGAAAAAGAAGTTAGCCAATTTCTGAGACCTTAAATACAGCGTATCAGTACAAATACTTCTATATTGGTACTTGCCAGTGATCAAACCAAGGAAACTTGAATTCTGGGTACACACCATGGCTAATTGTCAGACTAGTGCCATCTTTTGGTGGATGGTCACAGTGAGCATTTCACACTAGCTTGGGAATCCAGGAGGGGTGTAATGTAAAGAAACACCACATCCAATGGGTTTTGTTGTTGTTTTCCCCCCTGTGGCTGGAGACTCATCTGAATTGGTAAGCATGTACTGTATTCCGATTGTAATTTATAACTTTGACCTAAAGTGTCCAGTGTGTCATGTACTGAGGATGATTTTGTATATCCACAGCCTAACTTTGCCCATGGTCTAGCCTCTCTGCAAATTCCACATGGTGCGACTGTGAAACGTATGTACATCTACAACGGAAACAGCCTGCAGGACACCAAGTATGTACAGCTGGTCGTGCTGTTTTGATCACTTAGAGTATCCTTTTTCTTCCTCGTTTATTTAGGGTTTTGTAAATGCTAAAGGTAGTCATATACTTTTTTAGTTCAGTTTGGATGTTTTATGAATTTGGTAGTGTGCAGAATGCATTTAGAAACCAACCTCTTTCAAATTTCCATAGGTGTTGTCCTCAGCCCTTATAGTCAAATGTTGGTTTGATCTGTATTGCTATAGAATGGGCTTGGCTCAGCTGCAGTAGGCTAATCCAACTGATCTGAAAACAAATTTATTACGTAAAGGAGGAAATGTAGTGAATCTGGTAAGAGATACAGTTAGGCTGTTCTTATTCTAGATTTTGTTTGCATGCTAATGACCTCTCCCTAGACAAATCAAACTCGGTGTAGGCAGTCAGTCATTTTGTAGTGTATTGGTACTGTGTATGTCATGGCAGGGTCCTACCAAAGGTCTTAAGCTCTCTTGCTATACAAAAATAATAAAATACGTATTTTTCAGGCTTAAGCCATATGCATAATCTACCATATATTCAGTACCTTTCCAGTCACCTGACTGAATTTACTGTTCTGAGAAAACTAATCTTCATGACTTAATATTAGTAGAATAGTTATATTTTCACATGGCTAATGTTTTCTGTGATACTGAATTCTGTCTTCAGCAGTAATTTATTGTACAACATCTCATGTTTTGCTCTTTTTCAAAGCATTGTTCCTGCCGTTCTGTAAATTCTTCTTTTCAGCTTAAAAATACACAAACTGATAAGGTGATAGTTTTAGCAGAGACAGCTGTGTTTTGATGCCAGGAGAAGATTAACACATCCTTGGATTACCACTGAGAAGGGAGGGAACCTTGTTTTTTGCAGACATTGCCTCCTAATTAGAAATAAGTGCACTTGAGAAGAATGTTGTCTGTGCCCATCTGTGACATGGTGGGCTCTGGTGAAGGCACTAATTGTCAACGGGGCTCTGGGGGGTGTGTGTGAGAGCTCAAAGCCTGACTTTCAGCTCAAGTCATTCACACAGAGGAGAAATTCATATAGGAAAAGTGAACTTTACAGAGCATATACAAACTAGCCCACAAAAAAAAGCCCTTCCATTGAAAATATCTTTCCTGAGGCTGTTATGATTTTCTCAACTGTTATTGTAATTGAGTTAAAATGAGAACTGTCCCACTAAAGCAGAGCAATGGTTTGCGGTGCACCGGCACAAGCTGAATTCCTCTTCTGGGCTAGGGAGTATGTTCCCAAGAGCAGTGAGAGCATCACAGAGGTGGCTTTTCTGCTGTATTTGGGTGATATGCCTAGATCAAGGAGTTGGTATCTTTTAAAACTTGACAACTTCCATTTTCCCTGAGAGAAGTCTGAAATAATACATCCTCACACCAAGTATCCAAAGGCTAGATACAGTTTCTGTGGTTTCTGGAGTCTTTAAAACTTGCTGTTTATTTCATTAATAGTAAAGGTCCTGCATTTGAGTGCTGCCTTGTTGTTCCTGTTTCTCCAGGCTCTCTGATCCTTGTGTTTAATATAACTTAAATCCTCAGTCTGAGTTAAATGCAGCTTAACGTGCTCTGTTGCAGTGAACTGGTACCAGCTTGTTAATGGAAAATTAGAAGATAAAGCAAATCCTGTGCACGTTTTTTGTATGCTTGGTTTCAGGGCTCCCTTGATGCCCCTCAGCTGTTTCCTTGGTAATGTGTATGCTGAGAACGTCGATGTTCTGAGAGATGGAACTGGACCCTCAGGTTTACGGCTTCGCCTACTCACTGCAGGTACTAGTGACACTCAGGACATTGAGCTGCTTGCTTTCCTCAGGAAAAGAGGGATAAACCTGTATAAATGAAGCATTAGGTTATTTGTGACAATTTTACAGGTGATTTCAAAGTGTTCTATTGGAAACAAAACCCAGTAAAAACCCTGTGAAGGTGAGTCTGCCCACTGCTGCGTTTCCCTGGCCCTGCAGAAATTGCAGAGGACTGTAGCCCTGTCCTCTGTAGTTCCAAGTCCTTAGAGTCTGTTTGCAGAAATGGAATTTGTTTCCAGAATAAAACAGAGGCAAGTACATCACCAAAACCCGTGAGAAACCAAGACACCTTATGTACGTGTACTTTTTCTGAGATTCCAGTGATCTGTAGAACGTTGATACTTCTGTGATTGATTCTGGAAGGCTTTTTAAAATGCCAGTAAGAAACTGCATCTGTGCTGCAGCCTTAGGCTGCACTTGAAATTCAGTTCTGTTTTCATTTGCTGTAGGAGACAGCAGTGCAAGGGACAGAGGCTGATAAATACCTTCTCCTTGTGCATGCTCTCAGGTGGGGCAGGGGGGCTTAGAACTTCGGAAGAGATATGATGACTGCAAAAGAGCCTTGTTCAGTCACCAGAACTTAAGACCTGACAGTGTTTTCATGACAAAATACTGAGATATTTTTAACAATGTTCATTAGCAGGCTCGGCTTTTGACCTCTTCTATGCAAAAGTTAAAAAGGAGAAAATTTAAGATGAAGAATAAAAAAAAATGAGTAAAAATGGAGCAGATGTTTTCGGTTACTTTGCTTCTCTCTTTACAGAGGAAGATAATGGAGAGCTGCCTAGGACAGGGAACGTGTATCCTTGTGTACTAGGGAAGCAGTTAGCTATAACATCGTAATAATAGAAATGATTTTGAGAAATTGGACACTTCTAAGGTAGAGTGTCAAGCTTAGTTAAAAATATATACATGCAGCCTAAAGGGAATGTTGTCAATGAATAAAATAATTACTAAAATATATCACTAATGTTCAGATGAAAACGTGCAGAGAGGCGATCTGGACATGTGCTGTTCTTGTCTTGCTAAAGTTTGTAGAAGCTCCTTTGTAGAACATATCACACACCTCTTCTAGCACAACTTTCTCTGCAAGTGTATTAATTTGAAGTAACTGTTGCTTAAGAAACCAATGGTGACTCACTCAGATTTTTATTATTTATTTTATTGGGTAACTGGCTACATAAATCGTGTACAGTGAGACAAACTGTACATTTAGAGCACAGCCTGCATTTTGCAGTAACTGCAAAATATGTGTATGTGCTTTCTCATGAATGTGAGATGCTGGGTTCCTGAAAGCAGATGGGGTCACACACTAGGATCTTTCTGTTTCGTAACATCTAGTACCTTGTGTCAGACATTCGCCTGTGTAATGGCTATTCAGTAAGATCCATTTTTAACATTGTTTGCATAGGAGCACACTTGCTGTTGATTTAATAAGCTATGGGAATGTTGGGTAGAGAATGTGTGTTTTCCTGTACAGTTAATATGGATGAGGAATTTCACTTCACAGCTTTTACTTTTTTTAGCTGGAGATACATCTCTAGTTGCTAGTATCTTAAGGATAGAAGCAATTCCTGGTACTCACTGCTAATAACCAGCTGATCAAATTGAGACTGACTAGGAAAAAAAGTGACGATCACATGAATGGCAAGGAAGGGAAGACAGCATTGCTGAAGGTGGAGGTTAAGGTGAGGACCTCTGCAACAGTCGGCACATGCATCACTTGGATAAGAAATGTTTAAACTGTTGCGAAACAAAGGGTTAAATTTAGTTTGGCACAGGTTTGTGATCAGTAGAGGAATGATAAGGTTTTGGTGCTGATGTGCTGATGTTTTCTCTGGTCAGGAAGGATGGATTTTCAGTTGTTTTCCATTCCTCAGGTTGTGGCCCGGGCGTTTTAGCCGATGCCAAGATGCGGGTATTTGAGCGTTGTGTGTACTTTGGGGATTCGTGCCAGGATGTGCTGAGCACCCTGGGGTCTCCGCACAAAGTCTTCTACAAGTCTGAAGATAAGGTGAGGGAATTCATTCAGGCGCGGGACCTTGTCTCTCTCGGTTTAATCGCAGGGCCTGCATTTTACAAGGCCAGTGAATAACGGTAAACTTCCCTGTAGCACAAATCATGAGTGCTTCACTTGACATATAATAGCCCAGGATGAACCGTTATGTAATTTGATTTTTAAAAGCTTTTTTAAAGTTAAATAAATGCAGATGTCTCAAATTAAAAAAATGTTGCATCATTTTAACTGGTTTAAAAATTGATAAAAATGGGAGCACTTTTGAATCCAAGTGACCCTTAGCAAGGGTCTACCTCTTTTTTAATTACATTTGATCTAAAATAGTGGATACTTTGATCCTTTCCTAATGTTTTTACATAGCAGCATATGAGTAAAACTTTTACTTGAGGTAACTAAAAAGAAAAGACCTGATATATCATTGTGCTGCTGCAAGCAGCTGATGGTCCTGTCATGAAGCAGGGTTGCCTTAGGTATTTGAACAAGGACTTCAAATGAGATAAGAGCAATTTGTTTGAATGATGTTGCTAATGGCATTCATCTTTCTGAGCGCTGTTAAATATCTGAAACATCTGAAAATTGTTTCTTGCAGATGAAGATCCATTCACCCTCACCCCATAAGCAGGTCCCATCGAAGTGCAATGACTACTTCTTCAACTATTTCACACTTGGAGTGGTGAGTGGGAAGCTTCCATAAACAAATTCATGTGAGGTTTTGGTTTAGTCACAAGCAATCCTTTCAGAAGGCCAAAGGCTGTGGGAAATGAGAGACTGCAAAACTCTTGATTGCTGCCTTAGGAATCTCTGGGTATGAAAAACAACACTGGCTTTTCTCTAGCACTTGCAAATTCAATCATTAATGTTTTATCATCTCTGCCGGTGGAGAGAGGGCTCTTTGTTCATGCTTTTTGCATTCTCTTGGGTTTTCTCCCTCTGCCATGCCTGATGCATAGATATAGTATTCTTGTTTCTGAAATCCACGCTCCTGTCCCACACAGCTGAGGCAGGTGTGCCATAACACCAATTGTGAAAGTTTGCCGAGCTGTGGAGTGTAGTTCAACCTTCATGTCCCTCCTTGCAGCTGGTTTACTTTAGTTTATGTTACTGTGGATAATGTCCAGAAACAAGACCTCATTAGGAAACTTGCTAACGTTAGCAAATGAAACTGCAGTTGTGATTGAGTGCTGGAGAAAATGTGCATTTATTTGCATCTACAAATTGTTTCCTTTTCAAATACTACTTTTCATGGTTTCATTCAGTTCCAGCGACATAGATACATATCACTGTCTGCAGGGACTGTTGTAACTAATCTCAGGTTAGTTTGTGGAATGCTGCTTCCTATCCAGAATGCTTCATGTCTGTTTTTTCTTCCATAGGATATTCTCTTTGATGCAAACACTCACAAGGTGAAGAAATTTGTCCTGCACACAAATTATCCCGGTCATTACAACTTTAACATGTGAGTGTAAAGAACTGATCTGTACAAGAGTATTTTAAAATGTCTGAAAAGGAAATCTTATGTTCCCTTTATAGAATTCAAGCATTTTTGCCTATGTGTCTTTGGTGTATCTGGTAACCCATGGAGGTTTCAGCCAGTGTTATTAGCACTTTTTTTAAAAATCATTTTCTTTTTACTTTTAAATGCCTTTATATTGTCAAGTATGTCTTAAAGCAGTGAATGAGATAAGGTAGCTCTTGGTTCCAGCTATAGTGTACCAGCTCTCCTGCATGAGGCAGACTTTGTATTAGCAAGAGTGTCCATTTACTGGTAGGTAGGCTGCTGTCTTTTTCTTGACATGATTTCAGTTACTGATTAAAACAAAAAATTCTTTCATGCTTCTGAATATATTTTCAATACTTCTTAAATGTCAGCTCTTTAGGGGAGGAATATGAGTTACGGAGTAAGCGATTGGGTGTCTGATTAAGGCGAACGTATTGTCAGGCAGTTGGCGTTGGTGACAGAGAAATCTGTGGTACTGTTTCTAGGCTGAGTGTTTCTCCATCCACTCTGTGTAACAGCAGAGTAACTTGTGCTGAAGGACCTTTTGTGTCTTTTAGAAAATTATTTTAGGACGTTGCCAAGCTGCTGCCTTTTTTTATGTAGAACATAGAACTAAACTTTTCTTCTGAAGCTGTCAGCATTGAGACTCTCAATTTATTATTCATGTCACCTTTCATTAAACTGGCTATTAAGAGCCCCAGGTTTGTGCTATACAGTTTATTTTGGGTCTTCTGTTTTCTAATAGCTTTACAATTTGCACTTTCTAGTTACCATCGCTGTGAATTCAAGATTCCCCTAGTCATTAAGCGAGGTGAGTAGTTCATCTGTTGTCCTGCTTCAGGGGGCACGTACCACAAAATGCTCAAAGGGGAGGTATGAGCAGTTTTCATTTCTAATGCATCCGTCATTATCGGAGGATGCGAACAGTGAACGTCATTGAGATAGAGGAGAAATGTTGGGTTTAGGTTTCTATTTCTTAAGTGAGAAAGATACTTCAGGACAAATTCAGCAGTTCTCCGATTTTACTTATACTACCTTATTTACTTACTTGGGTCATACAAATATTTAGCTGCAACATCACTGATTTTCTCTGATGCTGCCACTCTGTTATAATCAATTCCCTTGTACCTGGAGGATCAAAATTCATAATTCAGTGTTAATCTGAGCTGGTCTGTCCAATCTGCTGTTGAACTTTAAATGCTGAACTTGCTCTTGAAAGGCTTATTCATGATATTTATCATAAACTGGTTTAGTTGGGAATGGGAACAAACACCCAGAATATGTGGGCAGATGCTTAGATGTGCCCAGCTCTGTGCGTGTAAGTCATCTCAGCCTGTGGGATTGCAGATCACAGCGATCAAGGTAGACTTCTTTTATGTAAGAATTAACGTCTACTGGGAAGGTGTGTATTTTGATTATCCAGGGAATCCTGGACACTGGCTAGGTTTTGCACAAGGATCGGTTTTCACTGAAAGCACTTACCTGTGCAAAGTGCAGTCTTCCTGCAGGTGTCACAGCAGCTTGAGCATGCAGAGGAATAAAAACCTGGAAAAAACGTGTCTATATATACAAGCTTATATCAAAGTTGATTTGTACTTCTTCCAAGAGAATAAGCATGAAAGTTCTGTTCACTTTTTAGAATTCTTTTCCCCTGGGCTGTTGTGCAATACTTTAAAGGCATTCGTGTCTGATTATTTTTATTCACCTCAAGTAGTACCATGAATCTCTTCTGAATATGTCTGGGGTTTTGTTTGTTTGGTGTTTGGCTTTTTGGGGTTTTTTGTTTGGTGGTTTGGTTTTTTTAACTGGCCTTTCTGGTCTCCACCTTATGTTCAGGACATTTAACAAGTTGTAAACAAATGTTATAAAATTTATGAAGAGCCCGTCTTTTAACGATGGGTGGCAGTGCCTGATGCAGCTTTAACTCCCTTCTGAAGGTCAAGTTCAGATCATAAATTGAGAGCCAGAGTTCAATCTGAACAGGCACTGAACTCTTTCAACATAAAGAGACCGTGTTTATTTAGCAGGTGGAAAATACAGAGGAGCTTTCAATCAAATCAAAGACCACTTGCAATGTTTGACTTGTTTAGGATCTAGCTGCATTCCCACTGCTTCAAGAGGGTGCTTTCAGTGTTCAGAAGTCCCCAAATCTATGTATGAAACAGTGCTTGAAACTGCCAGCAAACTATTTTTAAGACTAAAGTGTAAATGCAATGCTGTCCTCACCTGCAGCTTTTTTTGCTATTTAATAGATATAATGTTGGGTTTTTTTTTCCTTTTTCCACAAGAATGATACTGGGGACTGTAATTCCCAAGCTCTCTGCTGGGTTTTTGAGAGAGTGAAACTTTAGCTTATGTCAGTCCTGCCAGCTCCTGAGTCTGAAGCTGTCGGTTTAGCCAGCTGCTTTTCCAAGTGCAGCGGAGCGTTTGGGCTTGACAAGTGGTACAACATGCTATCTTGATGAGGCGTGTTAACCTAGTGCAAAGAAATGTGGTTCCTTTTATGCTGACGTTCTTATATGTAAGATTACAGCTTAAATATATAGTGTTAGAACTTGGAACTTGCTGAAGGCAGGATGTGTTTAATCACCGTAACTGGCATTTAATCAATAATGTCGACAATTCTGGTTGCTAGTAGATGCTGGTAAATCTGTATATGAACTGAACTAATGCTTGTATGTCTCCCATTGTCTGAACCAACCTCCCAAAATAAAGGATCATATAGGAGAGTGTAAAAGCGTAAACGATAAAGGCTTTTCTGTTTTTCTTTCATAGATAGTACTGATTCACAGACAGAAACATGTACAACATACAGCAAGGTAAGTCTGTGCAGAATTGAATGTTTTCTTTCCTTTTGTAAACCACCTAAATGATCTGCTGAATTTGCAATAATAGTCTTTGAAGAAATAATAGCAGGTGTATCGTGTTTTAAAATAGAGTCGAAAGACGGAAGTTAATGCATGTTTTGTGGCTTAAACATTTTGTTTGTTAAGGATTGAAGGCATTCACGGTAGCATGCTTCTAGCAAGCTAAATTGTTGCATGCTTTGCATTTTAAGATACCTGCAGGTAGAATAGAACAGTAAAATAAGTGATATAGGAAAGCAATAGCAGTGGTGGCTGAATGGTGGTTGGAAGAGAGATTTCTAAACAGAATTTTCACAGGGCTCTTTACTTATTGTAGCTCTTGAAGACGTGCGGTAGTTAACCAAGAGGGTGCAGTGTCCTTCCCCTTTTTCTGAAGGGTGCCAGTAATGGGACGTTTCTCAGGCAGCAGGAGGCCTTACAAAAATGTCGCTGCCAGTGTGCCACCTCCTGAGGACAGCAGACTCCTTGAAGACTGTATAGTCTTACTACCTAAATGAAATTCTGAACTGGGCAGTTGCTGAATTTCTAAAAAAATTGTGTTTAGCAGTGCCTCTACAGTTGACATTCAGCCAGGAGCAGTGCTGCTCTCTTGGTTCCTGGGGTGCCAAATGAAGACTTTCTTTGGTGAATTTTGGGTCACCTACTGGGAAGAAAAAGTTGGAGTCAGCAACCAGCAAGCTGCTATTCTTTGTTTTTTAATTTGAATTGCTTACATCCTTCGGTGCTTTGACTAATTTCAGTCTTGTGTGTGAAACTCCAGCTTCTTAAGTCTGCTTAGAGTGATGACAGTTGCTCAATGTTCCCAGTCGTTAAAATAGCGCAGCTTTCCTCTTCTTTTCCTTGTTACTTAAATCAAGGAAAGGCTTTTGGGAGAGGTAGCAGTGATGCTATTTTTCCTGCTGCAAAGGTAAGAGAATATTTTTCTGAGGTTTCCTACAGCTGCTTTATTCTCTGAGATGTCCCTGAAATGCCACAAGACTTTCCAGCTACATTTTACCTGTAAGACCCATAGAATTTTTTATATTAATACCTTTAATTCAAAGCTATTTTGAGACAAAAATGAGAATAAACTGTGAGAGAATTTCCTAGCGCTAGTAATGGACAGTTTCCATTACTGAATATTGCTACAGTCCAGTACTTCTGCAAATACAACCTCTGTTATTTGGCAAATGAACATGTCACAAACAAAAATATACATGAGACTCTTTGTAGATGAAAAAAGAATTTTCCTGTGCCTCATTTTAACAGAAAATCTTTATGTTTACAGTGGGACAGTATTCAGGACCTTCTGGGGCACCCTGTAGAGAAGCCAGTGGTACTTCACAGGTAAAGACCTCCATTCTGCTTGGCAGGGTTGAGCTGGTAGCAGAGGATGAGTTAGGCAGAGGAAGGGTGTTTATTGCACTAGGTACTTTTGGGCTGCTTTGCTGGTAAAGTTTCAGACTTTTTGGCCATTAACAAGACTAGATAGCTGCTCTCAGAGAAAACTGACATGCAGAATGAAAATACTTCCAAAAATTCCTTGAGCTGTGAAATCCAGAGAAGAGCTAAGCAGCCTATAAAGAAGTCTCTCTTTATGTGTAATAAATAGTGTTGAATTTTTATACTAGTCACTTGCATTTCAGCAATGCGACATTGTGTCTGTTTGCAGCATTATCGTTCTATGATATGAAACTGATTTATCTCAGGACAAGTATAAGTCATGGGTACTGTGAAAATACTGTAGCAATTTCAGATATACCAAACAAGGTATTTTCATTAGGCTTTGACATGATTTTGAGTTTGATTTTTTTTTTTTTCTTTTTCCCCTTTTTTTTTCCCCCCCTAAATCATTGTGCCCTTTGCTCCCTGTTACTGCTGTTTTAGTGAGATCATTAAGGCAGAAGCCATGTGAAGGAAAGCTGGGGTGAAACAGTTATTAAATAGAGCCCTTCTATTTTTCCCCTCTGTTGGAGAGAGTAGTTCAACCAGAGTTTGCTTTAGTGAGCACATCTCAAATGTCTCAGACATGCAATCTGAGAAACTGACCAGTTACAAGAAAGGCCAAAAGGGTAAATATTTTCTAGGGGATTTTTTTTTTTTGGCTGTAATCTAAAATCCATTGCAGGCAGTAGGAGTCTGCCGTGGTCATGTATATGATCCAGAAATATTGGAAATAACTGAAGGACAAGTGATACATTAATCTTGAAAAGTACCCTTTAATGAAATTTGGTTTATTCTATTTCAGCATCTTACAGGGTAAATTTTTGAACATGATAAAACCAATGGATTAATAGGATATAGTAAATACATAAGGTAGGGGCTGAGATGTAAAGTAGACTGAAGAGTGGGAAAGGATCTTGTACAAAAATAATTTGTAATAAATTACATGGTGCTTCTCTTCCTATGTATAACGGCTCTGTGACATTAAGCAGAGGTACCCTCTGGCTCCCTTGGAGCCTAGCAGTGATGTTGCATAACATAAATTTACTTTCTTTTTGATGAAAGACATGTTAAAGATGCCATAACTTAACTTATATTGCTGAGTGATGATTCTCCCCTAAGAAGTTCCTGATCCTCACACATCCCATTTTTTCCCCCCTCTTTTCTGTTCAGGTCATCATCTCCGAACAACACTAACCCATTTGGGTCAACCTTTTGCTTCGGACTGCAACGAATGATCTTTGAGGTTAGGAGAAAAACTTTCATATTTGTTTGAGCAAGAGAAGATGAGGAGTTTGCTGTTACTATGACTGCTTCTTATTTCCCATTTCACTAAAAGCCAGCGCTTGGGAGTGGCTGTATTTTTAGATCTTATTGGCAGAGCCAGTCAACCTTCCAGTCTCTTCTCTGAGGTTGTACATTTGCATGCTCGAGCTGGAACTTTGTCACCTAGATCTTGTACTAGCAGGAGATGCATGCGTTCGCCCCAAGTAGTGGGGAGCATGCTGGTGTTTAGATGTGTCGTGGAAATCCAGGGACCACTTTTAAGAACTAGCCAAGAGCTTGTTGCTTTCTTTTGTTATTTCGATTTCCTTTTTTCAGGCAGATCCGTTCCATTTTCACTATTTTCACTCTTCTGAGTTCCTGTTTGGTGTACAGTTCTTTTAATTTCCCTTTTTCCTTGCTGTACCTTTGCAGGTGATGCAGAATAATCACATAGCTTCTGTTACTCTGTATGGCCCAACGCGGCCCAGCAGCCAGCTGAGAACGTCAGACCTTCCCCAGTGAGCATCCCCTGCAAAGTCAGCTAATCTCAATGCTACAAAATTAGTACAGCGTGCCTTGATTTGCTGCCACTTATAATATGGAAAGCACGTTATGATTTTTTTTTTTTTAAATAAGCCTTTCCACCCAGGAGCGGTGTGGAGGGGAAATTCTCTCAACCCTCCATCATGGGGCGTGGGACTGTTGATGGAGGAAAGCAGCTTAGGTGCCTGTGCCGTCGTTTATTCCTCTCCGTTGCCCTCATCCTATGCAGCACAGACCTGAAGAGACTGTCCCCCCTTCTCAGCTGGCAGAAGGGGGAAATGGAAGAGGGGCACGTAATGACTGCAAGAGTTAGAAGCACAAACTTTCTGAGCCTTGGAGCATCTGGAAGCAGGTATTGATTTTAGTCTGTTTGTGTTACTGTATTGATGTGGTGGTCACATTTTAAGAAAACGTGTGTGTATATATATATAGATATAAACACATCGGTATTTCTGTGGCTTAGGACATTGTACCAAGTGTGACAAGGATGTATATATGTCCATGATTTCAGGCACCACATCTTTGTGTAACTTTAAACCAAGCAAGTAGCATGTGCATAATACTTGGTTGTAACATTTGCACTACATACACTTTAATTACTTGATAAACGTTTATCTTCACTGAGGAGCATCTGTGTACTGGGTGTGAGTGGGGTGTGATGGTTATTTAATGTACGCTGCGCATAAAGCTTATTTATACAGTGGATCAAATTTATCCACCTTCCTGCACTAATATGTACTTGATATGCTGAAACATTTTTTTCTGCCATGGCTGGTTTACTATTTTTTTTTTTCATATGCAGTTTCAAAAAAAGAATTCTGGAAGAGGTTGTTTCTATGATTGAATTATGTTTTAGTGAAAAGGTTTGATACAGTTTTTCATACTACAGAAAAATTTAATGAAGAAATAGCATTGCCTCATTTGCCTCGATTCCAAAATCCTTTATTCCTACTGTTTCCTTAGAGAGTGAAAAGCTGTATATAATGGTATCTCAGAAATTCCCAAGCTCTGCCATCACCACGAAAACCTTTTCTGTAACTTTGAAGTCTGATTTTAATTTATGCCAAAGGTTTAGCCAAAGACATCCTTACTGTAGTTTCACTGTTTTTGTACATATATGCTAACTGCACACCCCACCCCAGCAGACAGGATATAGGCTTCTTTCTAGTTGGGAGATGCTGCTCGCGACATTTTTATCCCAGGAGGATACTTTAGGTTTCTAGTTCTCTTACCAGTCTTATTTGGGGGAAATAGGTGGTCTGTCTTTGAAATATTGAACCCTTTTTAAAAATGGACAAGAGAAATGTATAATTTTATCCCATTTTTAATATTTTGGTGTAGCAACTTGTGATACATAGATGACAATTTTGTGAGTTTTACTATGTGTGTACAGATTTTGTAAATATGACATTTTTGTAATTTTAACTTCATGTACAGTGTAATCCTGTATAGTTTATCAATGAATGAGAGATAGGAAGTCGAATGTTAACTGAAGTTTTGGATCCTGGACCAGTAGCAGGGATGAATGTGGTGTGTGTGTGAGACGTTCTTTGCCATTTAGTCTTCCTGTATACTGTGATACTCTAAACTGTTTTGCTAAAACAAACAAAAAAGTCCCACGGAGAATCTAATGGATAAGGAAAAAGTTATTGTTTACCTTTATCCCTAGGTGTCACTCCTGTTGAATCCCTGTTCAATCTGTGCTGTCTCCTGTGATCATTGCTTGCAAAGAAAATTCTATGCCTCAACCTTCCTTTTGTTTCCTCTCTAATTTTAATTTCATTTTACATAGCCCTTCTGTAAATTAAATGGAATAATAATGAGCATGTACACTGAAAGAAAAATAAAATGAGACTCTCAGTTACTGTTTTTGTGTTAAATACAGTTGCTGGGTGTTTTTGTAATAAAAACATGGATGTCTTTGCTTTTTTTCTTATCAGTTAGTCCTTTTATTTTACTGTCTTTCAGATGTTACATTTGAAGTACCTGACTGGTGTTCCTCCTTTACAGCCGATACAGTGTGTTCTCTGAAGAAGCAGTATGAAAACTAACATGCAGTCTGTTTCCTACTAGATACATGAAAGCATATTATAAATTGTTGCCCTGGAGTGGAGAAAGAATGTCTTTAAAGTATGGTAAATAACACCGTGGCTTCTGCATTGCGCTGAAAAATGCGGTTGTTACACTCTATGGTCAGCCTTTGGGTATCATTAAAATCAATCAAGCTTCAAAGAGGCTGAATATCGTACAACGGAGTGGAAGAAACATCTGCAGTAAAAGGAGCGAATGTGAATTCTCATGCCGCTTTCTCATGCCTTAAGGTACTTCAGTAGAAAAGTGCTGGAAGGCTGCTTACCCTGAAGCACCTTGGAGGTTCATGCAGGGCATAAGGAATAGGATTCCTGTTGCCATTCGCGTTCCTCCTGCGCTGGCTCTGTGATGCAGGGTAGAGCACTTAGCTCTCCTCCCCTCGCACCCTTCAGTTCTGGCATAGAAAATGACCTCGCATAGTGCTTGGCACAGCACGCTCGTGGGGAGTTTTGTGATCTCTGAATGGAGAGGGTGTGCATGCGTACGCTTGTTACTGAAATATGACAGCAATCCTGCTCATTATTGCAATTAATTTTAAGCAATCCTTTTCTAGTAAAGACTCCAGACTAGCTGCAGGAGGAGGTAAATTCTTTGAGATGATTTGAGTAATGGCTACGCAGATGCTACCAATATCCTGCTCTCAAGCGTATTCAGTTGAAAATCTTCCTAAGTGTGAGGTCAGGACTGCTGCCGTAGCATGCACCTTGAGCCTTAGGGCATGATGGCAACAGCTGAACCAAAGGTATTTAACGGCTTCAGTGGCTCCTGTCTTTGCTCTGGTCAGTCAAAGGAATAAAAATATGTAGATAATGAAATGTGGTCTCTTAACAGCCTAGATACTTCTCTAGGTTAGTCCCTTCATCTTGAAATTTCCTCTGTTAACAGACAAAAAATTAAAGGCAGCTTTGCATCTTGGCCACCGCTGATGGGCTGAGCGCAAAGCATTTGACTTTTGGGAGAGGCAGACCTGACGAAGGGCATGGGGAGAGAATGTGGGGCAGCTCTTGTGGTTTTCCTCGTACTTCTTTTCTGATTGCAGCTGTTCACAGCTCGCTTCTCAGAGATGGTTTGATTTCTTTGCTGCTACTTGGACTAAGCCAAGCCAAGCTGTTCCTGTGCTGATGCATGAGGGGAGCTGGCGTGGAGCCTTAAGGACGTGCTGGTAGGACAGGGTTAGGACTGGGGGGTGTGGACTGGCAGCAGTTTTGAATCACCGGAACAAATAGAGGAAGGAGTAGGGAATAGAGAAGGTCTGGGGAGAAAGCGAGGATGGCGGTGGGGCGGGAGGCTGGGACAAGGCTGTTTAGTTGAACCAAAAGCTGTTCCTTGCAGAGGGGGGCTCGGGGTGCAGCAGTGTGCCAGCTCAAGCTCTGCTGGGCGGGGTGCATCCCCTTCCCCTCCCAAAGGAACCGAGAGACTTGGGCTGGGTCAGGTCCCATCTCAGCAGGTGTCCTGAGTAGGGTTCTGTGTGGTTTGGTGCAGATCCTGCACGTTGCAAACATGGGCGTTGGTCCATCATTTTGGTTTCATATGGAACAAATTTGATATAACATCAAGTACAGATGCATTTTGGATAAAACACATTGTACATATGATCCTATTTTGATGGGTGCCTTTTTCCTTTGTGGGTAAATTAAGAGTTTGTGCATGTGTCTGCATAACTTCAATATTGCAGTATTTTCCCCAGTATTTCATTAGTTTACGCTCAGTGAAACTGATTGTTGTGCCCTGCTTTTTGCAGGTGAAGCTGATGCTTTTTCCCTGTACTCTTTAGGTCAGCACGCAGTCCCTGGGCTGCAGCAAGTGCTACAGATCAGTGCTGCTGTGTAATACTAGAACCCTCTCTTCCCCAAAACGCAGTTCCTGTCAAGAAAACCCAATTTTCTGTTGCCAGGACCCATTACATTTCTAATTCAAAGCAGATTCTTGTTGTTTTAAGTATGAGAACGTGTGAGAACTGATTCATGCACTCATGATCATTCATATTGCAGAACTCTCATCAAACCTGTTTAAAACAAAATCTTTCCTGTGGCTTAGCGTTACAGCAAGATGGTGACTGATCATCAGCAGGGCCTGCCTGAGGTTAGACTGCAGCTGGTGTTTTCCAAAGGGAAACCGAGGGTGGTGGTGCCCCTTCCCCTTGGCTTTGTACATGTTGTTAGAGCCTGTTAGTCACTTGGCAGCTCTGCTAAGCTGAACTTCTTTTGGGTTTTGTGTTTGGTGGCTCCAAATGTATATAAGAGTAAAAAAGTTATTCCATGCCAGCTCACCCGATGCAGTTGTTTCATGTCAGCTTTGTACCATGAACGCATTTCTCTGTTGTTTTCTTTTATCTTGATTGCACCAACACAAAGGCACTCTCCTCCATGGCTGATCATTGCAGACACAACCCGACACAGCACACGTAGCCAAATAAATCCATCAATCTGTGTGTTTAGGGAGTTAATAAAATACAAATTACTTCTGGTTGATTTTTTCATGTCAAATAGGGCCCAGGATGTTTCAGAGGTAAGGTTAAAGCAAAATAAGGAGAAATGAAGAATGAAGCTTACTGAAGATGTGACTCTTATGCATTAAAATAGGATTGGGAGTTAATGAAGGAGGGGACCTTAAATACTGTGTTCTCTACCTGTGTGAAGTTTAGTTGTAATTAAGAAAGTCTCTGTTTAAGTGCTTTATCTGCCAAACCGTATATCCAAGGCTTTTGTTTTGTTTGTGGGGATGTTTATTTTTCCAGCAGGCAAAATAATTCCTTTTCATGATCTGGGAATACTGACCGCTTGAAACAGTGGGAAAGGTAAGCTGCCTTTGCACAGCAGGTAATTTACCGTGGTGTCAGATACCAGTACCTTGTGTCCTGGACTAGACTGCAATGCTTTAACATAACCTTTTCTCTTTCATACCCTAATTAATTCCCCTTTAGATGTTAGTAGTTTGGTCATTTAACAGTACTGCATATTGCCATTGCAGAAGTTCGTTTAAAGTGCCTTAACATTTCACACCTACACTGCATATTCCATTTGGTGCAAAGTTTCATTCTAGAATTAATATCCTTCAGAGAGACATTTATTTTAAATACCAATCACAAAAAAAGCCCTGCGTGATTACGCAGTGTGCAGGCTCATCAGCTAAGGAATCAAAGCAGCCTGTATCACTCCATTCCCTTTTCACCTCCACTGCTCTCTCTTAGGAAAACTGAAGCCCTGAAAACCCCAGTCTGCCCCGTTCCTTGCTGGGTAGCTTTGTTGCATCCACAACTATGGAGGCTACTAAGATTATTTTGCCTTTTTTCTTTTGCTTTTATGGCCGCAGCGAGCGTTTGTCATAATGTCGTGACTTTATTCCCACCCCAGCGCAGCCAGCCCCCCTGGGGACAGGCAGTCACCGCAGAGGTTTTCTGGTTTCTCCCTGGTCTCGGGCACTGTTAGGGGACAGGCTGGGAAAGGGAGGGAGGGAAGATCCGGGGGCTGGTTTGGGATGAATTAAGAGTGTCAGGCTGGGCAGGACTGCTGGGGGAGCTGTTTGCTGCTCTTGGAGGGACTCAAACGCACTCCTCCTTTGGGGTTTAGTTTCTCATTTCTCAGCATGGGTTTGCTTACTGACCTAAGCCTGGAAAATCCTGAAAAGCTGGATTTCCAAGTTTCAGTAGGGTTAGTCGCATTGTTGGGGACAGGGGGTGGGCTGGTTTCAGGGGTAATGGGACCTGCTGCTCCAGCCGAAAGGTACAGCCCAGGGGCTCAGCAGCTCTTCAGCCTGGGCGGTGGGGTGGGCTCCCCTCTCCCCCCGCCCAGCACTCTCCGGGGAGGGTTCTCCGTGATAATATTTACCAGGGATTCTCTGAGCTGTTTGATTATTTTGTACTGTTTGATTTTGCAGTTGGGGTTTGCTCCCAAGAACCTGCTATAGAAAGATGAATAATTAAACTGCAGGCAGGAGGCACAATATTTCAACACTTGATTGCTTCAGAGCCCTCTTTGGCCTTTTTTTTTTTTTTTTTAATGATGTCTAAGTCAGCGGTGGCCTGACAGAATGATGGATTTTGGCATCTGCTACCAGTTTATGTGCTTAGAGATGCCTTCGGAGGTGCTGAATGTGAGGTTCAAGCCAGCTCTGCTCGTTATAGTGACCAAATCTGGCTTCTCATGTACAGTAGGAACAAAATTTGACTGTGTGTGAATCCCTGGGATTCAATAAAACCGACTGTACTGTATTAGCTGCAGGTATTTATGTCTGTCTCGAAGTCTGCTTGCTTTCCTTGCTACTGGTGGAACCCACTTAAGATGTTTTTATGTTTTCTTTTTTTATCGTGGGTTAGTCATGAAGAAATTACCTAGGAAGGCTTTGCAGCAAAACCCTGACCGGTGCATTGCATTAGCCAGTTAATAAAAGCTGCTCAGAATTTCATTCTGAAGTAGATGGTTTTGGGTTTTCTGAGATGCATCAGAAGGGTGGGTAGAGGGTCCTTCCTGACAGTTCTCCTACATACCTAGGGTTTTAAGATTTTTCTGAAGAGACCCTCATCTTCTAGGAAGCAATCTCCAGCTTGGGTGAAGGCAGACTTTTTTTCCTGCTGTAGCAGTCAGTAGCATTTCATAAACTGCAGGGGGGGGCAGCATCGCCCTCCCGTATCCCCCCAGTGCTCACGTATGGGGGCTATGAACTTCCAGCTTAACTGCACATGGAAGGGAAGCAAATGGAAACTTTTAAGAGGAGCTCAAATGGGCCATGGAGCAGGGGCTGATAAAGAAAAGCAGATGTATCTTTGGTTAGTAGATATTAGATTGAGTATTCCTTGAAGAAAAGAAATTGGCTATTCAGAGGCTAAGCCAATGGAATCAAGTTTGCTCCAGTCCTGTTTCTGCCAGCTGTGGGGGTATGGTGAACAACACCAGGGAGATGGTGAACAACTTTGATCTGGGACAAATGCACTGGTTCATGCTGTACTGCGGGCGGATTGCAGATCTGAAGACGCGATAGAGGGAGGAGCCAGCTTCTGTGCATCGCCAAGCTGAAAAGGGAGATCTCAATAAGGACTGCTGAGCCTGACTAGCCGCCTTGTAGGTTTGCTGTCATTACCCTTGAATTAAGTCCAGCATAAGGAAAGATTTACCAAGTTACCCAAAAGAATGAATAATGTATCTTTCATGTTGCTGTCTTCATGGAAAATACCAGTGGTGGTAGTCCCGCGAGGTGTGCAGGTGGACTGGACAGACTCTGACACTAGAGGCACGTCTGCATGCTCTCTTTTAATTGTGGTAGAAATAATTTCCCAAACTGTAAACTAATCACAGGTACTACATTTCTGTACAAGCTCATAAATACGTAAGTATCACACGTGTTGGCAGCCAGGGGCGTGACTGCCTTGCTCCCACCACCAAGGCTCTGGCTCATCCCCCCCCACAGAGCTCCTTGCAAAGCTCATTCTGTGTTTCATGGTTGCAGGTCTTCCCATTTCTATACAGCTGACCTTTCGTTGGAAATGCATTAAGCAAGGCTTCAACTCTTATGCTAAGGAAAACATGTAAGGCTTGTTAATAGTCTCCCAGTGAATAGCACCAGCTTGCTCTCCTCCGCGCTGGGTGTAGTTAATCCCAGTGCTGAGCCTGGCCGCTGCCGGGCAGGAGGAGGGTTATGCCTAGATCTGAAAGGCAGCTGTGCTGCATGCTCTGTTCAAGGGAAAGCCACTTGCTGGATGTTTCTGACCGATTGTAGCTTCCTTTGAAGCTCATCCTGAAGAAGGATGGCATTGGGGGTTCTCTGATGGATAGGAGTTTGGGGGGGCGGGGGGGGGTTTTTTGGGGAAATACAAAGGAATTAATACCAGAGATGAATTCAGGCTCTTTGCCCGATGGATTTCATAGCTTTTTAACCCTGATTTAAAGAAATTTACTTCCTCTTTGATGTCCAAGGAAAGAATTTTTTTTTTTTTTAAGATAATCTGCTGCTGGAAAAAACAACTTCACAGTATTGAGTGTTCTTTGAAAAACCAAGCAGTCCAGTGTTCTTGTCTGATGCCTAAAATACTTACGAAGTTACAGACTGACTGAAACTTGGAAGGTCCAACAGAAAGATTGCTTTGTGGTTTTGCTTTCTTGCAATATATTTAGGAAGGCTTTTATCCTGAAGCCCTTTTGCATTGCTTTGTGGTTTTGCTTTCTTGCAATAGATTTAGAAAGGCTTTTATCCTGAAGCCCTTTTGTCTGAAGACTTCTTTCTCCCTTCACAACACCCACAGCAGTATGAAAACCTTGGCTGTTCTTTGGCAGTTGACTGGGTGCCAGGCAAGAGCACCAAGGGCTGCAGAAACCAGCCCCGTCCGTTGACAGGGTTTCATTTGGTTTGAAGAAACTCCCAAATATGATGCAAGAAGCAGCTCTGTGTGGTTTTACCCTCACAAGTGAAAGCCAAAGGATCTTTCCAGATGCAAACCTTCTTAAGATCTGGATTAGAGAGAGAGATCAGATGCTGTTGGGTGACTGAGGAGCAGTCAGCATAGTGTAGAGAGTCTGAGCTCATGGAAGTGATGAAAACTGGTCTCCTGCCTCCTGCGTGTGTCAATGAAGCAGATATTTGAGCTGAGGTTTTGCTATGAGTAATGAAAAATCAAGACTCGGAGGGATCAACTCAATGTTCTTGTCCTTTCTTTAAAGCCCTTTGGAAGCCTGCTGCTTCCCCATTCTCTGTGCACCTGGCCTTTGCTCAACCAGCCATGCCAGCCGCAGCCTCCAGGTTGTTTTCTTTAAGTCCACCCTGTCTGCAGCGTATAGGACCCCGTTTCAACAGCTGTGAGTTGTTCTGTTCTTCTCCTCTTACGAGGCTGCCAGGAAGCCATCCAGGGGATTTGATTTGAGCACACACTAAGGTGACTTGACTTCCTTTACCCTGGTTACTGTGTAGTTTGGTCATTTCTCAATGAGTCCGAGTCAAGGTAAGAAGCTGACAACGATCCCTGTGCTCCCTGGCGTCATCTCTTACCCTCAGTTGTCTTTCATTTCTCACATTTCTAACAACACTGAAAAATCTCCAAGGATTGCATTTTGCAATGTGCTTTTACACACTGGCCCATGAAGCACTACTAGAATTCTAATAAATAATAATAAATTAAAGATACTGTTATGATTATTTGGACTCATTAATGGAGAAGGACCTACAAAGTATGTGTGTGCAAAGGTGGAAGTTTGTCAAATTCCTCCAATAGCTTGCTGTCTTCTCTTAACAATGTAAATAAGACATGCTAAAATACTTCTAAAGTTGATTCATTTGGTTGCAACAGTTCCAGGTCCCCGTTCTCAGCTGGTGTATTTCTGCTGCGCTCTGCCGGTGTTATCTGAGGGGTGATGCCTGTGGTGTTGTTTGAGCTTTCTTTTTCCATTGGAAGGGCTTCTTCATTTGCTTCCTCTGAGTACAGGAAAGTCGTGGGCTGTGGAGCAGGTTCCACATTAGCCAGATCTCGGCAACCTTCAGGCTGTGAACGACCATGAGATCTTTGTAAAAACAGGGGTCGAATGTCTGTAGGTGTGGGGCAGCAGAAGGCTTGACAATGCCAAAGGTCTTGAATCCTTCATGCAAAATGGGTTTGAGGTTGATTCTCTGTAAGCACATGCCCAAAAAGACATCGTCGATGGGGAAGAGTTCCACCTCTCTGCAAGCCCTGGAGAGCTTCCTCATGGTGCGGCTGGACAGTAAAAAACCTCCTCCTCCTGCGTAGGCAGGATAGATGCTTAGCCCATACATGGTCTCTGGGATGTAGTATTTGCTCTTTCGGACACGGATAGGGCGGGCATTGTAGATGATATCCCCAACAAAGAGGTCCTCCGTGGGGTCATGTCTTTCAAGGAAGTCAACAATGTTCTCGACGTTGACAAAAACATCAGCGTCACCTTTAAAAATAAATTTCACGTTGTGGCAGAATTCAGCAGCCCAGTTCAGGAAGTGGATCTCCTTCAGGGTCAGATTGAAGAAAGTGTCCATGAAGTCCCAGAGTAAAATGTCCCGGTATGTCAGGCTCTCCTGGTGGATCAGGGTCTCCCATGTTGCCAGCACTGTCCTATTCTTTGGTGTTCCCAGGAGGAACACTCGCTGGATCTGCTCCCCATTCACCAAACCCTCCCTGCCCCAAGTTTTCCGGACAATCTCACGTCTGTCAAAGTCTTCAACTACTGATTTGATAGCAATGAGCAGAAAGGGTCCTCCAGGTGTTTTCCTGCATTTCTTGGGCTGGTTAATGAGGAGGCTGAAGTTCCTGTTATCTTTGTTCAGGAGATAGTGCCTGAAGTTGAAGGCAGAGTCGGTCAATGGGGATGGAGTTGTAGTTTGGACCCTCTTGTTGGCCACTTCTGTTCGCCTGACGATAGGAGTTACTTGAGGTCTGGGTACTGTCGCCTCTGCCGGCACCGGTCTCCACGGTGCTCTGGCATCAGAGGGTATTTTTGGTGTTACTGAAGGCTTTTTCTGGGTTGGCTCCTTGTTTCCTACTGGGACTAAATGTTCCAGTTGTGAGTAGAGTAAAGAGCAAAGTGCTACCAGCAGGAAGAGGGTACAGATCGCATCCCCTTTGAGATGAACTCTCATTGTCTCCGCGGTGTTTCTGGGACGGTTAAAATCGATGGCTGAGCTGCCTGGCACTGCTGTCCATCTGTAAATAAACACACCGTGTGTCAGCAGCAGCTCTGAGGCATGCAGGCAAGGCTAGCTGAAACACCATTAAAAAAACCAGCAGCAAAGAGCACTGCACTCCTTCAAACACTGAGCCGCGTTAAGGAACTTGCCAAAAGGCACGTGGGTTGCAAACCTACCGCTGATTCTAGGGCTCTGGCTCTGTGACTGGCTTAGTTAAGTCCCCAGGCAGTCATCCATCATCCTGAAAACCACTCCCTAAGCACACCATGAAATCAGCCCTTCTTCCCCCATCCCTCTCGCTGAGCGCTTTTTGCCATTTCAGAGATTTTGCTGCTTTGTGAAAAAGAAAGTGGAAAATGATGAACAGTGCCATTCTTCCATGAATCATTAGATTTTCTTTTTCCCTTTTTTTTTTTTTTTTTTTTCCTCCTAACTTGGTAACTGCTTCTCGCTGCTTTTTCCCTTTTTGAGACGAAACGGGGAGGCGCAGAGCTGGCTGCTGGAGGGCAGACCTCAGCGGCAGCGTGTTGCTGGCATTTCCCCGGAGGCAGAGCCAGCTCGTGTAACGCAGCTGTGATCTGTGCCTCAAAATGAATACGGTAAGCACGCTCCTGAATGCACATAGCGCCCTTTTGCTGCCAGTAATCTTTATAAAATATTAAACCATTATAAATGACTTCCAGTAATAAGGTTAGAAGGGGCAGGGTGGTTTGCCTCTGCCCCAATCTGTAAGCAAGAGGTGGGCAAATAAATCCCAACCCACAGAAGCAAGGCAGAGCCTGGCGTTCGAGATGTTCTACTGATGTGTGAGAGATGAAGCTGCCTTTTGAAATACAAGATGTGATTCCTCACTTACGCTTTTCCCAGAGATCTTCCGTCTCATTCGATCAGTTCTTCAACTGCAAGCAAATTTAAAAAAAAAAAAAAAAAAAAAAAAGGAAGAGTAAGAAAGCAGCATGTAACCATATCTGCAGTTTCCCAGAGCAGCTCAACAACTGAGCTGAACAGAGGGGACCTGACAGTCACTCCTGGAGAAGGCAGGCGACAATTGTAATCCCTACAGGCATTAGCAAGGAGCACATTTGTAAAAGTTTAGCTCCACCCAAAAACTTTCCCCTATTCTCATATATCCCACTGATGCTCTCTCCCACCCGTACGCGATTTGCAGGTCTGTGTTGCCTGTGCTGTACCAGCAGAAGCTCATTTGAGGGTATTACAGCTGTCTGGCTTGAATGAGCTCAGAACATCTCCCCCAAAACCTTCTTGCCCAAAGCTCCCTAGCTGAATGTCAGTCTGTCCTCACTTGAGGCACGCTCCTTACTGAGGACTGCAAAGGGCGGAGGAGGAGGGCTGGCAGCCTCCTACACCCTTCATTCCTTCAGTTCACTCTTTTCAGCGTTGTTAACCTGTGGAGCCCAGGGATGGATGCTCAGCCTCCAGTCCAGCCCCGGAGCCACTTTCCCAACTCAAACATCTAATGGGCAGCCGAGGGCTTGGTAAGAATACTGATCACGACTTCCAACAGGACCCTTTTTAGTTCAGCAGCATCTGTTTTCAGCAAATCCTTTCTCACTGTTGGGGATTGTATCACCCACTAGTTGTTAATTAACCCTCAATTTGGCATCAGGCAGAACATTCTCTTTCTGGAGTTCAGAATCAGGCTGGTGAGGCTGTAATTATGAAGTCTTGAAGTAGTGGCACAACGTTACTTCCCGGTGCTGTGGGATGTAGGCAATTTCAAGACTTACGAAAAAGCGGAATTAATAAACCCGTTGATTTCTTGGCCAGCCCCTTAAAAAATTCTTAGATGCTCATTCCTTGGATCTCATAATTTTAAAATATTTTACTTTTTCGTTACTAGTTAACTGCATCTCCAGGTTACTGTTGGAATGGAGAGTGGTACACCATCATAGGGTAGCAGCTATGTTTTTCCCAAATATTTACCGACCTCCTCTGCTTTGTCTCCAGTGTTACTGAAAACGTGACTTTAGGCAGTGGTTTACCCATGCCTTGGTGTAGGGCTCTTTGTGTTCCCAGTGGATTTAAAATCATTTCCTCCTCCTCTTTGTGACCATGCTTTTTTGCTCAGGCCTTCTCTCTTGCCTTTCTCTGGCCTCTATTAGAGATCGCTGGGTTTTTCTCCATTTATTGGCTTTTTTTACTGTACTTTTCCCTTCTCTCCCGGGCTAGGCAGTTGTTTTAACCCATATAGCTTTGACATTAATAGCAGGATTGTAGCATTTTCTCTGATCTCTCATAAATAGTTGTTAAAATGCTTATAATAATCAGAAGCTGGTTTTTTTCATTCTGTTGCGCTGGGATAAGCTTTATCGAGGTGCTGCACAGCTCTGTGCACGTGGTCTCCGGAGCAAGCAGGAGGTGCGGCGTCTCTGTCAGGACAGATCCTGACAGCGCCGGGATGTTCATGTATCTCCGCTCAAGCTCCTCGTAAAGTCTCATCTCTTTTCCTGCCGGAATAGCAATTTATCTTTCCTTTTCTGTGCAAAAGTTTGATCTTATTTCGGCTGCTAGGCTCCAGATGGTAATTAAGGAGGTGGATGAAAGTCCTGGCTCTTTCCTGTGTTTAATTTTATCGGCGAGGGTTTGGAACAAAACGTGTGTGTCATGAAACTCATAATTTCCATGACTTACAGATTTCTAAGCCAGCATCTCAGAATCTGGCAATAAGCACCCTCGGAAAAGCCAAGAAAAAACCTGAATTGTTGCAAGCCTGGGCTGATAGCCCAGATTCTCTTCTGTGTTTTCATTTATTGAAAGAAAAGAATCTGAAATAGTGATTTTCATGCTGAAATAAAACAGTTCAGAGCTGAATACAGACATCTAGTTTTCTAAAGAAGTTGCCAGCCCTTGAAGTGAATCCTTGATTGAATTATATGGATTTTCCAGTCTTTGGTAGATACTTACTTCTTCTGAAGGAAATACTCTCGATTGTTACACGGGCGTGAGCTCTGTCCGTGGATGTCAGTGTGGGAAAAGCTGTCCTGTTCCTGAATTCAGAGGGATGGATGATTCTGGCGGACACTCTGGTATGTCCAAGAGCCAAAAAGATTATTCATCTGCCTTGACACTGGGATGGGCTGGGGGGAAATATCAAAGTGAGCAGAAAAAGATTTGATGCCAAACCAAGGAGAAGTGAGCACAGCAGAGCATTTCTCAGCACCTCGCTGCACCTCCAAGGCTTCGTATGCTGCCGTGGGGCATCTCCATCCCCCTGGTGGAACTGGGGCTATAAAGCTGCTGCATCGCTCGGTGCCCTGCGGAACGTGGGCTGAGCTGCCAGGGCTGCTTCCTGCGTCCTCCAAACTTGGAAAAACAGGCAGTTGTTCCTCTTTGTGTTGGCTGCTGGGCAATGGCTCCAATAGGAGGTGGAAGGGGATGGTGCCATTTGCCCCAGCAGTGGGACAAGCTGGGTCCTGGGGAAGACTGGGAGTGTCGCGTGCTGGGCTGCGAGCACCAGCAACGTTGGAGGGCTGAGCTGGGCTGCGGGAAGAGCCTGAGAGGTCCCATATCCATGAGGTGGCAACACGGGGAGCCTGTCCGTAGGGAACATGCTGGAAGGACCAAGGGGGTCACCGCTGGCACAGCCCAAGAGGCAGCAAAATGCTCGAAAGCTGGAAGCAGTGGAGCTGGGCACGGCACCCTGGTGAGCATCCAGGCAGGGAATCTGACCTGCGCTGTTGCACGCTCGGGCAGAGGGCCCAGTTCCCTGTCTGGTTTTCATTTATTTGAGAGGAGGATTCTGAAATATGGCCAAGGAGCGCTGCAATAAAAGCAGTTAAATGATCATTTTCTTTCTTTTTTTTTTTTTTTTTTTTTTTTTAAAGTTGCTAGTCCTTCATTCCCAGTTGAATGACGTGAAGCCTTGAGCTCATCCTGGAAATTTCCTTCTTTTGCAGCAGCCATCACGTCTCCATCACTTGGCACTTCTGCTCACATGGGCCCAGGTGGGGAAAAGCCTCTGGATCCTCTCCCAGAATTAAGTCAAGAAGCCTTGGTGATTCTGGCATGTTGCTCTGTGCCTTGAAGCGTGATTATTCAACCCGCCCAGCCTCAGGACAAGCAGCTGCAATAGCAAGGGAAGCTGAAAATGCAGCACACAGAGCAAGGGGGGGATGAATCACAGCAACGAGTTCTGCTGTACGCTCGCCCCAGCCCAGCTCACGGGAGCATCTGTCCCGACCAAGCACAGCTGTGGGTTGTCCCCAGGCCAGCTTGCTGCCCTGCCACACGTGGAGCATTTTCAGCTCCCCTCCTAGCTCCTGAAGCCGGAGCGGCCACGGGTAGGTGTGGGTTGTTCAATGGACCTGGGCTCTGGCTTGCTCTGTGCACCTCTCCTGCCTCATTTCCAGCACTTTTTTCAACCTGGTTCACTCAACAAGAGCAAATCAAGCTCCCAGGCCCCTCCTCATCTTGTACTGCTGTTCCTCTGCCTCCTCCTGCCACTGTTCAAGAACCCACTGCCACCATGACATACCCCATGCCTGTCCTGCAATGGGGATCATGGAAATTAGATGTGCTTGGATCAGCTTTATCCCACCAGACCAGGATGCTGACAGCAAGAAGTCTGCACCGCCTGAAGCTCCGCTGACTACATCTTCCTACCAGCTCTCACTTGGTCCCATCCTCCGAGCCCCTAAGAGAGTGTTTGACCTCTGTGGCCACACCAGTGGAATTTAAACACATCACTGAACACGCAAATGCAAGGAGCACTCGGGTTTCACATGGGAGCTGCTTGCTCTGCTCTCTTTGAGCCGTGTTGGGCTGCCATCCTTCTCGTGCTCCTGTGCAGAAACCCGAAGTGAAGCGCAAAAGCAAAGGTTTCAGAATCTCGGGTGAGTTGTCTCAGTACGGGTCTCACGCAGGCAAAACCTCATCGTCATTTTGCATCTCATGGGTGTCTGGGCCATCAGGGTGCCCACAGGGGAATGTGCCGGCTTCCAGCGCTGGGTTTGTTCTGTCCCACATACAAAAACATGCGTGAAACAACTCGGGTTCAGTAGTTCAGTGAGCTGGTTTGGGGGTGTTTAAAGGAGAAAAATAGCTGCGCATGTTGGAACAGGGAAAGAAGCCCCCTTACATTTCTATGTTTGGGTGTCACGTAACAAGTTTTATTCCTGCATCGTTTCTTTTTTGGTCTTATTTGGTTGGTTTCTTTTTTGGTTGTTTGTGTTTTTATTCTTTTCCCCCTCCATGCAAAGTCAATAACCTCATCCAAGTTAATGCTTCAAGTGGCTTTGGTGCTGGACGACAACTCTCTCCAGTGCTTGTGAAGAGTTCTCATGTGGAGCTACAGGGTTACAAACTGATGCCGAAAGATTTGATCTTGACCAGAAGACAGGGCAGGCTGAAATACAAGGGACACCCTTCAGCGTGTCGGTTAGTGCAAAGCCCCGGAGAGACCAAGTAACCAAAGCAATCGCTAAGCTGCCTGACCAGAAAAAACAGAGCCCATTGCATTCAGCCCCTTAGAAGTTTGGAAGTCTATGAGCAAACTGAGACTTTTGCAGGATTTAATTAGCTGAATGTCTTAAGAGAGCTTTCCCAGGATCATGAGCCAGAGCCAACCAAAGGCGGTGTGGAGGGGCAGAGGCTTGCGGCGCCCATCTCTGTGCCACCGTGCTGCTTGGATGCTGCTTGCTGGTGTTGCCATTGCAGCAGTGCTCTGGCCTCGAGCACAGTGCCACCAGCACAGTGCCACCAGCACAGCATCACCAGTGCTGCTACTTGCCATGCAGCACCTGGAGTCAAAAGCTCTGTTGGTTGAAATGCTGCTCAAGCAGGTAACAAGAATGCAGCCCCACTCCAAAGACCGTTTCCAATGTCAGAACTGCTTTTCAGGCCGGTGTAAGCACAGGGATGAGATCCACACTGTTACAGGACAGGGTGCCGCCTTTATCTCTCTGTTTGCCCCAGTCCTGAAGAATGTGGTTTCATCAGCATCGCAGCTGGCTGGTCCCGTGTTATCACAGTCTCTCCTGCCGGCACCGCCAGCCTCGCCGTCACACTGCCAGTCCCGCCTTAGGCTGCTGGCCAAGGGCTGCTGTGGCTGCCTCCTTCCAGCTTTCACCCCGCTCGGTGAAGCTGGGATGAAGTATACAAACCAAAATGCAGAGACACTCCAGAGCTGCTGTGCAAAGGCTGCCGATGGATGCTACGATATCTCCTCTCATGCACGGTGGTCCCAGAAAGGACCTTGCACCGTCCCTGCCGGGAACCCACGTGGCAGAAAGCAGCAGCAGCTGTGCACGGGAGCCTCGGCGACCCTGGGCAGCACTGGCTGCCTGGACAACCATCCCCACAGCCCCCAGGAAATGCTGGCTGCCTGCACCCACCCCTCCTCCCGTCGCCCTGCGGACCTGGTGGGAAGTCACTCATGTGCACGTGGCACGGTCTGGGGGCTGCAGCTCAGCTGTGGTTAAGCCGTGCGGGGTGTTTCCCCGGCCCTCTCAGGGCAGGACGTGCCATCGGGGCACCAGGTACGCTGCGGCGGGTCCCGGCAAACGGAAAACTCCAGCTCGTCCTAAGCGCAGCATCGCAGCTCCAGTGAGTGTTCAGCTGCCTGCGAGGCAGGAGGAGGTAACGTGTGGTATCTTCCCCAGGCTTAGCAGCCTTGAGAGGTATTTTCCTGAATCCAGATGCAGACTGGCGTGTAGGTGGTCTGATTTTCAGAATTGTGGAGAGTTCAGCAGCTCAACTCACACCCCCAGTGCCTCAGGGAGACAGGTCCCTCCTGGAGCAGCCGAGCACAGACCGAGGAACTTGCCCTCTCTCCTACAACATTCATTTCCCCTGGCCCCAGGAGAATAAAGCCGTGAGGGCTCGTGATGGCCCCACGGAAATAACCATCCTCCTTTTCCAGCCCTCCCCAGGCTGCAACCCTCGCTGCCTCTCCAGCTCCCGGACCCGCTTCTGATCCGATAAATAATTTGCCTGATGTGCCCCAAAGCCCACCAACGACAGCACATCTGCACAGACTGTTGCTGTACGGAGACACAAACAGGAGAGGGAGTACATGCTGACTTGCCCCCTATTCAAGATGATACCCAAGGCGCCAGTTTATGGGAATCTGCACAAAAGCTGTTAAAAAAAATGTGATCAGCAACAGCTTGTTTCACTGGGACTGAACTTTTTTTTTTCCTTCTCTCTTTGCAACACTAGAGAGCTTGAAAATTCCCATGTTTTGCTGAAAGTGTGCAATAGTGTAACACAGGGGGAAGATTCACGTCCTTTACTGCTGAGGAATGGCTTGTACATGTAACGTGCTGCCACTGGGACACAGTCATGGCTGGGAAGAAACCCTGTCTTGCAGCACTGGAGACGCTCTCTAAAGAAGCCTCAAATTTTCTTCTGTAAAAACAACCTAAAACACACAGAGAAGGTTCTTTGGAAAGTAAAGTATAAAGCAGACACAGCGGGGCCGAAGACTGCACGTTCAGAGCCTGCAGCCACCCCTGCTGCACGTTCACAATCCCCGTTCGGGCTGCTGCACGGAGCGACATCGCAACAGCAACAAGGGGAAAAGAAAAGCCACGGGCTGGAGGAAAAGGAAAGCAGTACGCACAGTCTCCCGTTCACACCGCTTGCTGCATAACTCTCCCCAGCCCACCCTGATCAAACATCCACAATAGATACTTACACCCCATTTGATAGCGCTGATCCCGCGTCCCCTCGGTAATGTCTCGGCAGCGGGCTGCCAAGGAGGCACATCTGGATGTGGTTAGTGTCAGACATTCCTCAGCCTTTAAGCGAAACCGAGGAAATCCTCGCTGAGCAGAGCCGCGCTCCTTCCCCTGCGCGCTGGGCCATTTCCCTGTTTCGGCGACGGTTCCCCGCGCGTCTGCCTACAAGGGAGGGCGCGTGTGCCAAGGGGTCCGAGACGAGGCGCCGGGCTCCCTCCTTGCACCCGCTTGCTGTAGCGTGGTGGAAGGAGCACCCGCACCGGGGGAAGGAGCTGGGTCCGCTTCCAAGCGCTGACACGTGATCGGCAGGCTGGGGAGCGCAGCTGGCCTCCAGCGCCGCAGAGCCCTGCGGCCGGCAGCGCCCGGGTCACCCACGGGATGGGGCAGGGATGGAGGTGTCCAGGGACTGAATGTAGACTCAGGTTGGGGACTTCCAGCGATTCTGCTGGTTTACCAGTTGAAAATAACAACCACAGAAAAGGCTATTACTCTTTACTGTAACTTTTTTCAATAGGAAATGTGCTAATTTTTTTTTTTTTTCCCCACAGTTTGCTTTTGTTTTGAATCCTGTTGTGATGTTTCACTTTACCTATGCAAAGGCTCAACATTAGAAATTGAGGTTGGCTACAGCTTGGAAGGAAAATCCACTTGGGGCCTGGCTTTTTTTTTTCTAGCAGAGAAATGATGGGAGGAGGTGGGAGCTGAGCAATGTGGAGTCTGAAGACAGATGCAAGGGTCCCTCCCAAACCTCCTAAAACACTGAACAAAAAATCCACCCCGACCATTTCTTTTTCATTTAATTTTAATGACTTTAAAACATTTTATTTGGAGCCAAGTCAAAATTGCTGTTGCTGCCCATCGGCCAGCTGACGGCAGCCACAGCCTGTCCCGTCTCTGAGGGTGTTTCTCTGCAGTGGAACCAAGGACCCTTCCTGCTCTAACAGAGACCAAGGGGCTGACGAGTGCCCATGCCACAGCCCCTTTAGTATGCAAAGTTCTTCATTTACAGCAAACTTGTCAAAAAGGCAGGTTTTGACCTACTCTGGTGTTTTCACAACCACCCAACTGTTTTTGCCAACATAAGGTAAAAATGCTTTTTTTATAAGTGTCTGTGCTTTGTTGATGTATTTTTAATTTCAGCTCAAATGTTTTGCTTTATTGAACACAACATCACTGTGAAAAGCTGGTGTATAGATGGGCTCCTGGAGAGCAACCTTCAGTTGCTGCGTTCAGGTGCTCCAGGCTGGGAAAGCCCTTTGCTTGTGACCTGCAGCTGTCTGAACCACAGCAGCTCCTTGCTGAGTAGAGCAGCTGATCAGAAACCTCAGCCGTAAATGTTACTCAGCTTCATGCTTTCTCTGTGCCAGCCCAAGGTACCTTCATCCTTCTCTCCAGCAGCAGCCCCAGGCTATTTTTCATCCCTCCTGCGTAAGGAGGCAGCTGATGGTCGCAGAGGTGAGAGCAGCCTAGTGCCTGCCTTTGCTCAGAGGGTCTGGGCTGAGCAAGGGGAACTGCTCCCCCAACAGCAGCTACTTCCACTGTGTTTCCCCACCCCAAGTTTTGGGACCTACTATCCTTTTTGCCTGTTCCTGTGGGGTGACAGTGAAAACAGAGGCTTTCATTGCTGTGCAGTGCCTTTGTGGCTGCCGGGGCTTGGAGAGTCACGCAGGGAGCTTGGGAGGTGGAGGAGTTTTCTCCATGGGTGCTTCTGCTTGGTTGTTGTCTCACCTGCACCCTGTTCCACCGATGCGTGGCGGATTCACTCTTCTCGCTGCCAGCAAAGGTGCCCTCGCTCCGTCCCGTGGCACGTCACTCTGCCTTACAAGATGGGGTCCTTGATCACTGACACACAGCAGTAGGGCAACCCTGTTGACCGCGGGGTTGGTGTGTTGGCAACCAGCCTTGAAGTGGTTGCCACTAAGCAAGCCACGTGCCAAATGTCCTTCCACCCGCTGCCGGGCAGAGCCGTGCTCCCCGCCTGTGTTCCTGCAGGCATCGAGCCACGGGGCTGGGAATACAGCTTTGTGGTCAACAAAGAAGGGCTGATCTTGTGATTTTTCAAGTACTGTCTGAGATTTAAGTGATTCAGGGTGAAATACTGCTCTGCTCGAGTTCATGGCAAAAGGATTTTCCTTGGGTTCAGCTGTCAGGTCAGCCAGTGGCTTCCTGTGCAAAGCCGCTGGAG
>NW_010106614.1:10995-15093 GCF_000699245.1 Pterocles gutturalis | reverse complement strand
GCCTCGGCTCCCCACCTTTGGGGCAGGCAGCCTTGCGAGAAAGCTCACGAATTGTGAGGCACGCGGGACTGCAGCGAGGCTGTGGCCGCAGCGGGGTCCCTGATGTATAACGGCACTGAAAGAAACACGGGGAGCTCTGCCAGATGCCAGGTTTGGGACAACCTCCCCTTCTGGCTGTGCTTGCTGAAAAGAGGCTTTTCGAAGCAGTATCTGAACAAACGCGGTGGCTGAGCTTGTTTTTGACTTGAAATGAGAGCCGTTAACTTGCAGGTGGGCCACGTGTGACATGGGGCAGGAGCCCACTGTGCATCCAGACACTTCGGCTGAAGGCTCCTCTGAGAGCTGGCGACAGCCGCATGGCCACAACTTCAGTGAACCCCTTTCTGACTACTGCGTTAAGAGTTTAATGAAAGTCTCTGAGGCTCTTTTCATCAAAAGTATATATTTATTTATAAAAAAAGAATGGGGGAAAAATAGACCAAAGTGTTTTCTTCTATAAAAGACAATTCCTTGGAACCTGAATGTCCTAGACCTGAGCGCACACGGCATTGCAGTCCACAGCTGCAGATGGCTGATGCAGATCTGATGCTGAATAGCACAGAAATTTGGAATTCGAAGGTCAGCGAGGGATTTTTTTCCACTGATGACTAAGGGACTTAACCACACATCTCCTACAGATTTCAGTTTGGCCAAATCCCTTCAGTGGCTTTAAAATTCAATCCAGAGAAGGAAAAAACACAGTTTTTTACTCTAGGCCTTGCCTTGCCTTGCCTCACCGTTCGAGCCCATTGCTGTCCAAAAGAGAAGCGGCCAGCCCCTCGTCCGGGGTAAGGCAGTTATCTCACCAGTCCCACAGGCACACTCCCATATCTGGTCAGACTGAAGGAACCCCCTTGGATCCCATCCCAGTGCCTCCTCAGTTTAATGTGTACAACGCCAGAGGTCCGCAGCTGTCCCAGAATTTCCAGTTAAGCTGAATCAGCAGTTAAGTGACTCAGGCTCCTCATGGCTGGATGTCCTCACTTCTGGTTTCAGAGCCTGCGGGCAGCTGCCGGGCTGTGACGTGGAGGTGGCTCTAAGGTACCTTTCCAAACAGCAGCGGGGAGGTGACGCGGTGAGCCAGGCAGCAGGCCAGCTGCTCCAGGCTGAAGCGGATTTGGAAATGAATGGCCAGATTAGCAGGTAAGGAACCGCCCCCAATTTCCTCACACTGGGAAGAGACCTTAGTCTGGGGCAGTGTCCGCACCAAGCACCCAGACCTTCTCCGAACAAGTAGTTTCCCTCAGTCCCAAGCCTCCACGCTTTTTTGGCTTTATGTTTTCCATATCTCGACAATGGTGCAAAGCATCTTCCGTTTTCTCCCTCAGCTTCCCCCAAATTTTTAATGGATACAGTTCTGAGACTTCCCAGCTATGAGACTCCAGCAAACTGTTTTACTTGGAGGCTTGCATTTTTTTTTGTAAAGCTCTGTAACCTGCAGAGGTGTGACACGAGCACCCCATTTTGCACTAAAAATAACCCGGATATCCTTCTCCTCAAGGGTAGGGTTGAAGCTGAAAATGGAAACTTGGAAAGCATTTCAGTGATCTGTCACTTGACATTTAATTTGCCTTGCTAAGGAAATCTGGAAGAAAATGTTATGATTTCTTTAAGGTATAGCTTGTTATTTTTAAGCACTTCTGATCACTAATGCTGAACCCTTTCCTTATTTTTGAGCCAAGTGCTGTTTTCACCCGACAAGCAGGTCCGCTGTGGCATGTGAGAACCACAGCTGCTGGCAGAGAGCACCATCCCCATCTGCTGTGACGGGGCATCATCATCTTCAGCAGACAAATTCACCTATGGTGCACTTCTAACAAGCATCTCAGAGGTTTAATGTTGGCCTTTCCCTGACTCAGCCCTCCAGGGCAGTTTTATATTTTCCTCTGTGACAATTTTATATCAGGATATCCTTTCTAGCTTACCTCTATTAGATGCCTGATGTCAAAGTGTGCTTGGTGAGGATTTTAACTTGCACTCTCTTCTTTGGTATTATCCCTTCAAACACTGTAGCTCAGCTATGCCAAAACAAATCATTCAAATTCTCCTTTGGATGGATCTTTTATTCCTTCTGGCAGACTGAAAGGAGCCTCCTTCAAATCTGAAACATTGCTAAAACTACAAAAACAATCCGTACCACAAAAAAGCCCTCTTGGATCCCTTCCTGTGAGCGCATGTTGGCCTGGTTTCTGCTGTTTGTCTTATACTTGGTCTATTTCTTTTTTTTTTTAAATATAAAACTGATTAGCACCTTTATTTGCTTGTAATATCATGTGCTGGTTTGCTGCATGTTTGATTCTGAAACACCCCACCCCCCAAAATATTTCATTTTCTTTGTATTTCAAATATTGTCTTGTATCTTAATACATAGAGAAAAGCTGTTACAGGATAAGGCCAAGCTGAGCAGCAGCACCGCTGCCCGCGGCTTATCTCACGCACTAGACGTTAGCTAATCGGTATAAATAGCAGTAAGGGAATGTCGCTTGCATGTCTGGCATCCGAGTAGGTGCAGCATGTGTGCAACTAACTTCACACAGGCAAGGAAGAAAGCAAGATGGGGAAGGCAGTCTGCACAACCACGCTCCTCGTCCGACAGCGTGGCGGTTACCAGGAGTGCTTATGGATGAGCATACAGAAGTGGTGTATCAGCAAGTATCCCCACCATTTAGCTCTTTCTTTGGTTCCACTCATTTACTATCTGAGATAAAGACATGCCTCTAATTTCTTCCACAAATCTGTGCTCATGTTTTTTCCTTTGTGAGTGCTTCTTCCTTCCTGGTGTGATGTTCCCTCATCTTTGCACACTGGCATAAAGCTGCTGTAAAATCTTCTGGATAAAACAGAAGTAAATGCCAAATCAATGCAAATGACACCGTGTACTCATGATCCAGCTGATCTATTTCATTCAAGGGCTTGTGTGAAGATTGTCCCTATGCTTGTGCCACAACCTACTCTTTTAGCAGGAAGGAGTCTGCTTGAGACCAGAATCGAGTTTTCATTGCATCTAACATATGGCTGCTGCTGCTGACGGATCATGGAAAAGAAGGTATGACCCAGCCATGCTACGGTCCTAAACCATGCCATGTGCTCAAGACAATTCCAACATGGAATATCACTGGAAAACCCTTTTTGTTTAAGTCTCTGCAATGAAGGCACCTGTGAATGCTGTTACAGATGACGATATTCAAGAAAAAGTTGCCAAGAGCTCCAGCACTTAATGGCACTTTTGAGAAGGAATCGGTGAGTAAGAGGAAACACATCTGCCAACTGCTGGCAGAGCAACAGAATACACAAGGTTTGCATTAAGAAAAAGAGCATTCATGCTTAGTCCTCTATAATACAGTAATAGCAGCAAAGACATTTTCTGGACTTCAAGTAGATGCTGAATAGTTAAGACTTTCTCATTCTGAGCATTAACAGATGCTATAAAAGCCAGCAGTTCTCACTACTCAGTGGCTGCCTTACAACTGTACATGAAAGTTGTGCACATGAGTAGATAGTCTGAGCTTACAAATATTCATTACAAATGAGACAGGAGGCTACGCGTATGACCTTGTCTTCTAAAAAATCGTTGTTGCAAAATCAAGAGCAAACCCTCTTGCTGTTAAAGTAATTTTCAAGTTTCTGATTTTTTTTAATTTTTTTTTTTTTTTAATACCATCTGCCAGGTGGGTTGCTGCCAAACAGTTCCCCAGCTGGGATCTGGCAGGAAAGCTAAATACTTTGAGGTATGGTTCCACAGCAGCCAAAACTAACTAACATCAGCATCGCTGTGCTGGTCCCAAAAGCAAAACCGTCAGAGAGATAATTGTTTCCTTTTGGGAAGAGCACTGGTTAATTTTTTTTTTTTTTTAATACCATCTGCCAGGTGGGTTGCTGCCAAACAGTTCCCCAGCTGGGATCTGGCAGGAAAGCTAAATACTTTGAGGTATGGTTCCACAGCAGCCAAAACTAACTAACATCAGCATCGCTGTGCTGGTCCCAAAAGCAAAACCGTCAGAGAGATAATTGTTTCCTTTTGGGAAGAGCACTGGTACTAGCGTAAGGGAGGAGCAGGAA
>NW_010106614.1:0-10972 GCF_000699245.1 Pterocles gutturalis | reverse complement strand
GATGAGGCTGCAACAGCACTGATGCAGAATGGCTTAATAAAATGCCACGGGCCACAGTCTTTGTAGAGAAGATGCCTGCATGAAGTCCTGCTTCCTGTGAAGCTAAGGGCAAGTTAGAAACAGATTCACACCCTGAAAACATTCTCCCCATCTCTAACCCCCTTCATCTCCTTTCCACCCTGTACGTAACTTTGGGGATTCAAAATCTGCAGAAAAACGCCAGGTTCCTCAGGCTTACACTGAAGAAGGCAATGCTCAGCTCCTCCGAGGCGTGTGGACCCTGGCTGGGTGGATGCTGGCTATCTAAATCCTCCTGATCTGGGTCTTCAGTTAGCTGATGCTCACAGTCTGCATTCTGGCAGAAGCTAAGGGAGCAGCACCAGCCCCAGGAGCTCAGATCTGAGCCCACACCTGAATCCAGGGCTGCATCCCTCCTTACTGAACCACAGCTTTGCCTCCAGGAAGGATGAGGATGTGAGCTGTGGTTTAAAAGGCCATCCAGACGTGCCTGTCTGAAAGCTGGTCCTACCACGACTGCCAGTGGCCCGATACTCAGGTGCACACCCAGGCTTTATGTGTGCTGGCAGGGCCACCCTCTACATCTGAAATACTTTCCAAGGCCCACTGGCTACTCCCACCGAGGGGAAGGGCAAAGAGGGATAGAATTAATAGAAAACAATAAGTAAAAGCATATTGAGAAAGCATAGAGAATATGTCAAAGGTAACCAAGCTGCTGTTGTGCTTCTTGGGACCCATGTCATGCTAGACACTTGGTGCTTTGTTATGGGCAAGGGTGTAAACTCTGCTCTGGTGCAATCTGCATCACCTGTATCCCAGGAGACAGCTTCTCCCACCAGAGCTCACAGCATGTCAGCCCTGGGGTTTGGGTGCTTTAAGCCATTTTTAACCCTCAAAATCAGAGCAGGTAAATCCAGGCACAGCTGCTGATGCCCAGTTGTCACACCACCACCAGGAAAAGGCTCTGTGCAAATCCCAGCTCTTGTGGGACACGATGGTGTGGGCTCTCCTTGTCGGTGAACTCAGCAGGCCCAGGGCGGGTAGTTAAGCAGTGAGCAAAGGCACTAGCGGCCACTGGTCAGAGGCAGTCACTCGGCTCTGTGGGCTGGGGTCAGGATGGTATTTGATGCTGTGACACACCTTAGAGCAGCAGTTCCAATCTGCGCTCCACAGGTAACTTGCTGAGCAGGAGACTGCTTCTTTTCCTGCCAGCACTGTGTTTTGCTTTTCACAGATGTAGGCTCCCTTGGGTTGGTGGGAAAGAGCTAAGCACAATGTTGTCAATATATTATTGTCCACCATGGTCCACAAAAAGTTGGGAATCATCCTCTGAATTTGTGTTTGTCCATACTACTTGTTCAGTGCCTGAAATTTGTTCTACAGTAGCAATCTTGTGCCCTGTGGAAGATTACAGCTGTCCCAGGTAAAAGGGAAATCCTCAGGTGGCGAGAGGTGGGAAGGAGCTATACTAAGGTAGGACAGGACAGATGGACTTACCACACATGTTCCTCGTTTGAAGAATGAAGAAGGAAAATAATATAATGTGGGCTTTTCCTTAATTTCCCCTCTGTCTTTGCTTGATATCACGCCTGAGGGCATAAATGTCTTCAATATAAAAAAATATATTGCAGCTCTGCAGGTGATGGCCCTGGGCCACAGCCTGAGCAACAGTGGCATTTTCTGCTCCCCAGAGACATCCTCTGCGATGCCTTCCTCGCTCTTCTCCTCTCCCCCACCCTCGCCCAGGGCTCTCTAACTGCCTAGCTGCTTCCCTGTGACGTTTCAGTCCCGAAGGAGGTCAGGCTGAAAGCCTCTCTCACCACTTCATGGGAAAGTAACGTTGACTGCTGGAAACAGAATGAAACAAGGAACGTCAGAGGTCTGTGCTGGCTTCTGCGAGCACAGAACCTCTGCCCCAGGCATTCCCATCTACATGGAAACCTGCGGTGATTTTCAGGACTTTATATTCCCAGACACTGGCAGCAGACTCATACACTAGCTAAAGCACGAAAGCCCTTCGCAATGCCACTACCCTTCGGGCTCTAGGAGCAGTCCTCATTGGAATGGAGGCCCAAGAGCTCCTCAGCCAAGCTGATGAGACCATTTTCTTCCAGGGCTGCGATCAGCCGTGCTATTGTGGCTTTCTTCCCCTCTGACTGGATAAATCTGAGAAGCAGCTGATAGGCTTGTTCATATAGTCCCTCTCGGTCATATTCGAGGGCCAGGTTATCAATGACAGGATCACGCAGGGCCCGGCAGTTCTTCTGCAAAGAGCGACCCACTTGCTTCCATTTCTTGGACACGAGCTTGGCAAATTTCTGGTGGTCGTCCGGTGTGAGCATTCTGTTGGCTGAAAGGGACAGAGGGCAGGTAAAACACAGAGGTTTCATGGCTGATGTGATGCATCTTGGGCCAGTCCCAGATTTGCTCAATATTCTGAGGAGCAGAGAGTCTGTTCAGCGTCCACAGCATGTTATTAGACTGCTGCAGAGCTGCTCTGTTTGTCCTCTGCTGTTTTAACCCCAGGGCACCACGGTGAGTTTGGAGCAGAAGTGCAAGAGCACTGAAGCTAACGGGACTGCCCTGCCATGGGTCTGTGTGCTCCAGTGGCATTCCTCCACCAGTGGAAAGGGAAAATCAGCTGGAGTAAGCCTCACTGCTCAGTGTCTCCCTGCTCTCTGCGTATGAGCTAGACACGTCTGCTCTCCACGTAGTCTGCCATCCCCCAGGCAGTGCTGGTGCCTCAGGTGACAAAGTAGCACATGGTGACACACCTGCTCACTGCCGTCCACCCTGGCACATCTGAGTTCCCTGCCTTGCTCAGGCTGTTCCCTTACAGAAATCCTCCGACAACATCAGAGTATCTGGCCTTGCCCCCACCCTGCAAGCTTCACAATGCCTATTTTCCCTTTTTTTTTCTTTTTTCTCTCCTCTCCTTCCCCAGCATGGGACTGTCCTGTGGTTTGCCAGAGATATATATTTTTTTTTCTGATGGACATCCTCTTTATATGTTTCAGCCTTTCAAAAGCAACTCCACAAGGCCTTTCTGACCAAGTCCCCTGTTCCCTACCTAAGCATCCTCAAAGTACTGAAACGCAGCCAGCTCTCTCCTTGGCTGTTTAGCACTGGAGTCTGTAAACGTGGCTGAAGCATACTCAGCAATTATCTAGCTGATATCAAGCTAAAATTGCTATGTGAGACTGTGTGAAAGCTCTTTGTATGAGACAAAGACAGCTGGTGTACTGCAAGGGAGCCTGCACAAATCAGTCCTGGCTGAAAGCAGGGCTGACGGTGGCCATAGTAACCTTCCCAGTCTGACCTATGCTATTAACTCACCCCAACCAAATGACATGGAGGAAGAGAAAATGACTCTGTGTTCTTCCTTTCAGTATTAAGGAGTTTTAAAATGTGAGGAACCTGGAAGGGACGCACACTGAAGCATCTGGTTCTGTGCCACCCCAGAAAAGAAAACGGGTTGAGGCCTGATCTGAAGCAGGACACCAATATTTCAGGATTATAGTAATTCCTTATGGGATGCTGGGAAATCCTTGATTTATGTGAGGTAGACCCCTAAATGTAGTCATGTTAATTCTCCCCGTTGGGCTGTGAGGTGAGGAAGACCAAGGGCTCTCTCAGTCAGTTCTAGCTACTCACCGAACTCTTGTCCCTGAAAGATGAAGGTGACCTGTGGGGAAAGGGAGCTGCCTTGAGGACAGGGTAGAGGCGGGGAGTTCAGAGATGCACAGTCTTTTACAGCCATATTGTTATTGATGCTCTGGTGAACAATCAGGCTCCGGAAGCACTCCTCCAGCTCTGTGATTTCTGCATCCTGCAGGCGGTCAGGCTGTAACGCAAACAGCATCAGTGATTCGTGCCAGGTTCACCATCTTGCAAAGCTGTAGATGCTGAGCTGGAAGGTGCAGCTTAAGATGATGGTGTCAAGAGAGGAACAATGAGATAGCTATCGTGTGAGCTGTAAACTGACCAGATGAGATAGTCGAATGGACTTCTGCCTGTAAATGTGTGAATCTGAATCTGTAACATGATATGAAATAGGCAGTTTCTCCCTCCTGGGTTTCTCACATGCAGCAGTGAGTGCTTACAAGTTGCACAAAACTGCTACCAGTCCGTGTTTGTTTCCAGCAGCCCTCTGCAAAAATTAGGGTGCACCACAGGCAGCGCGGCTTCCCTGACTTACTCCACGTGAGGGTTAGACCAGATCCAACAGCTCATGGCCACCAAAGCAGGCAGCTCCTGCTACCCCACTTCTCTCTCTCTCTGCCTCTCCGTTACCTAAGTTTTGTTGTTCCTGGTTCTTCTTCAAGCCAGTTTTTCTCACTAACCAAGAGAAAACTAGTCTGATCTCCAAAAAGATAATGAGAACAGGAGTAAAGAAGGCAAAGCACATGGGGAGTGCTCTGACTCAGTCTAGTGTTTAGGTTGGTACCCAGCACTGCTCCCAGCCAGTGACAGCTGTGCCATAGTGGCATCTTTCTGACTGTTGCACTGTTAGGCAGATGTCAGACCGAGTCAGTTTTGGGGAACTGAGATTAAGCCCATCTCTTCTGTCCAGTGAGCTCCTTTAGCAGAAGGAGAGAGCAGCAAGCAGAAGCTGACAGGGTACGGGATATCACACATTGTTCGGGCCAGGGCTGAAAGGTTTCCATTTCATTCTCTGTGCTTGCAGAAAAGCAACCTGGCAAAACGTGCTCTTGTGCCTCATCTTCCCAAGTAGATGGTGACTACCTCTTCCTCAGGACCATCTCGAGGGAACCAGAGCTATAAGGTATTGCTTGTTTCAGGTGGAAAAAAAAGAGGAGAGGAGAAAGGCAATGAGTGTAATCATGTCAAGTGCCTTGGTTTTGTGGTGAGATGACAAGATCTCACTGTTCTTGCTAGTGGGATTCAAGTGCCAGTGCCAAAGCGTGTGATGACCTGATGTCAGATATCGCCCGTGAGAGAGGGAGACTTTGCCTTCAGACAGGCAGCCTGCTCCTGCTGGCAGCAGATGCTGTGTGTCCCCACGCTGTCACAAGTGGTTGGCATAATGTGCAGAGTGTTTGCACTTGGGCTGATTTCTAGGTGCAGTTACCATTGCTACTCTCAGAGGAGGTGGTGTGCGAGATGGGGGGGGAAGCTGCTGAGTGGTGATGGTTCCACACAGGACTGCTGTCCTCTCTGCCTGCCTCACAGGTGTACTGAGGCACGCTTGCTTGTGCTCTCAACTGCACCTTCTATAATTCCTCATTTTAGTGGTGATAACAACTGTGCTAATTGTTACACACAGAAACCACAGTGATTTAGCAGAATCCCTGTAGGCTGTTTTAAGTAACTCTTTTGCCCTTCCAGAAAAGTGCACGGCTCTTTCCTGGGGGAGGGCAGAGCTGTTTCTCCACGTTACACCTGAGAACTGAAGGACGGAGAAGTCAACAGCCCAGTGTGCTGCAGCAGAGCAAGATTTGCATCCACCTTCCCGCGTCCTGTGCTATCGCTTCTCATTGCTGCCTGGCCTCCCTCCCTCTCCCGTTCACCTTTTCTCTGTAGATACATTCCAGGCAGCGATCCTCATCCTTCAGCATGCTGTCGAGGTGCTCGTTGCCAGCCTTCAGCTCCATTTCAAGAGGCACCGTGGTCATGGCCAAGGAGAGCTGGAGGTGATTCTGGAGGGACTCCTGGAGCGCTCCTTCCCGGTAACTCTGCAGGAACCGGCGGCAGTTCTCCTGCTTGCAGAACTTGAGCTGGACTATCAGGTGCGGGTGGCTGCAGTGCACTTTCAGCATGTCGACACCATTCACGCTGCCGGTGGAGTCTGGCAGGGAGAAGTGAGCAGAGTCACATGAGACAGACAACCCAGACCCACTCCCATCCACCACCAAGCCTGCAACAGAGCAGCTTTCGAATTCTCTTTTCTCTGTGAGAAAGTCCTCTGGGACGAAAATCCTGTATGTAAAACCAAGAGGAAAGGATTAAGGTTTTGCTGCCCTGCCACCGTCAATCCCCATGCAGAATGGTGTCCAACTGAAGCTGTATGGCACTACAGCCCAGGTAATTATCCCAACACTGCTTATTAGGGGAGGTTTAACATTTGAGGTTTCATTTCCAGGACAAAAATGGTTATGCCAAACTGGTAACACAGGAAAGTTTTACAGATGAAAGCACATAGTTCAGCTCAGTGCTCAGTCAGACTTCAGTCCTTGTGACTTGAGTTTTATGCAGTGATGAAGGTCCTGGAAAGAGACCCAGCATTTCCTCTCTACCCTGTGCCTTCAAGACACCTCACAAATGGTGAATGACAGATCCAGCCATAGGAATTTAGGCTGCTTGAGATTGGGCCTGGACTTGTTAAGTGCTTTTGCACAGAGAATTAATTCATGGTAAAATCTAAGCAAGGAGAAGCCAGGGATGTACCCTCTAGTGCTAGTGCTGGGGGAGCATGAGACATGGACAACAGAGGTCGGTGTCCTGGGTTCAGCTGAGACAGAGGCAACTTTCTTCATAATAGCTAGCAAGAGGCTGTGTTTGGGATTTGTGCTCAGAAGAAAGCTGATAACAGTGATGTTTATGCGGCTGCCAAGGTCTTTCAGCTTCTCTGGCTGTCTGCAAACAGGAGAAGCTGGGAGGGAGTACAGCCCCAGTTACCAGCCCAGGATTTGATCTTAGGTTCGGGATTGAGACCCAAAGTGGCCAATAATCTATTCCATAACATACCCATCATGCCCAGGTGAGGACCCTCTGGAAGATCGGCCCCTTTTGGTTCCGGATCTCTTTTGCTCCAGGTCATCTCACTCCAGGTGGTCACTCTCCCAAGGCCTTCCCCCCCCACCCCGGTCAGCTCTGGGTCTTGGACGCTCGGACTGTTCTCTCCGTTCCGTGAGTGCGGGTTCGGGACTCTCCCTGCTCTGGGATCGTTAGCCGGGAAGAGGCTGAGCCTCGGCCATCGGGTGGGGGGGGGCAGTATCACTGTGTGTCACTCATTCGTATATTTGTATACAGGATTATTTTCAATATTATTGTAGTTTAGTTATTAAATTGTTCTTATCTCAACCCATGAGTCCTTTTTTCCCTTTACCCCTTTAATTCTCTCCCCTGTCCTTGGGTGGGGTCGAGGAGGGATTGAGTGAGCGAGTGCTTGTGGGTTGGCCCTTTGTTCTTCCTTCTCCCAGCAAAATCTACTTTTGATCAGCTGTGCACATTGACCTCGTCTCCACAGGGATTTTATATGCTGATGATGACAGTTCAAAGTACATGTGTTTCTCTTTTTCGCAGCAGAGGCCTGTGGGAGGCTGACTGTACTGCTTCCAGACCCCAATTAACCTCTTGGCTGTGGCGTGGCAATATTTGACATGCTTGTAAGAGAACCCCAAGGCAAAGCAGACTTGTGTGCTCCACATTAGGCAGGACAAGTGACCTAGCATCTAAAAGTATGGGATCTAACAGTGGCTTTACAGAGTCCTGGTTCGGAAAGGCATCCGAAAGTCTAGTTTGGACCAGACGTGTAACTGGGACTAGGCACTGAGGAATGGAATTTTAATTCATTGTTGCTGATGAGAAATGCTTTTTTGTCACTTCCTTCAGGATTTTTTTTTTTTTCATGAGTGCTGGTTAAACAAAAGCTACTGTAACAGGGTAAGAAGGCTGGGGAGGGAAAAGCTGTATGGATGTGGAAACTTTCATGAATGGTGTACAAGACAGCTGTAAAGCTACCTCAAAAGAGAGAATTCTGCATGCTTTTCTTCATGGAACTTCAGACAGCTTCAGATTTCATGTCCTTTTTGGGTCTGAACAAGCATGGCAGGATTTAGTGTTTTTAAATGTATGAACAGATTCACATTCCAGTGAAATCCATAAATCAAGCCTAACTGGACAACTGTGTCGGGCTTCCTGCTGCTTCACGTCTTTGGATCGAGCTGCAAGATGAGCAGGCTTGTGTTGGATAAACTAGGTGACTTTGCTAGACTGATGATTGCCAGAAGAAATTACAGTACAGGTACACAAGCACAGTTAAACAATATAAACTCAGCTGTATGGTAGGTAAAAAACACCGTGAGAGTCATTCTAGGTAAATATGGTAAACTCTTCAAATTACTATTATTCTGCAGTCAGCTTGGTGCCATTTGCATCTCAAGTCCTTTTCTGGTGTGAACAGGATCACATACAGCTGAAGCCAACGTAATTGTGCCTGTTTCTATCAGAAAAGAACTCATACTGGCTATCACTCATTTTAAAAATCAGCTCCTCAAAGCAGAAATCATGTTTCTGTGGTGGTATAAAGACAGAAATTAAATCTTATTTCCTAGCAATTGCAATCTTTCCCCCTCTTACATAAACGGGTTTAAACAAACATTCATAAAGCAGGGGGACTCACAGAATAGTTCAAGTTGGAAGGAAGCCCAGGAAGTCTCTAGCCCAACCTCCCAGGCAAAGCGGGGTCAGCTCTGAGGTCAGGCCAAGTTGCTCAGGGCTTTATCCAGTCCTGTTTTGAAAACCCCCAAGGATGGAGAATACACAGTTACTCTGGACAACTGCTTGATTGTCCTCACGGAAAAATGTTTGTCCTTTTGTCTGGTGTCTACCTCTTGTCTCAAGTTATGCCTGTTGTCTCTCATTCCCCATGAACCGCTGTGAAGAGTGTGGCTCCTTCTCCCCCTCCCCATAGGTCCTGGCAGGCTGTTGGTAGGTCCCCCAAAGCCTTCTCGTCTCCAGGCTGAACAGGTCCAGCTCCCTCAGCCTCTCCTCACAGCACAAGTGCTCCAGCCCCCAGCCATCCTGGTGGACCTCTGCTGAACTTGCTCCCCTTTACTGACTTTCCTAAATGCAGTGAGCACCAGCTTTCCTTACCCATGAGTGTGAAACTAAAGAAAGGCATGGCATTGCATGAAGAGATGAGACAGTGTGCCAAAATATCGGAGAGGATGGGTACCTGCAAATGCCAGCTTCAGAGCCTTAAACACACTAGGCTTCTTCTGGGAGCTTTCGTAGAGAGATGGCAGAACAATAGTCTTGCACGTGGACTGGAGGAAGAGATAAGCACTGCCGACCCAAGGAGCGGAGCTGCCTGCCATCTTCAGCACCCTACAAAATCACACAGGTGAGCTGAGAGAACACAGGGAAAACAGCCTGATGCCGGGTGAGTGCTTACAGCAACCACTAAGCACAAGCATGATGGGATTGTGGGGATTTACCCTTATTTCCTAGAGGAGACGGTGGTGATGTTAAAGCAAGTGTAACCTTTAGGAGTTTACTGTTATTCTGCAAAGCCCAGCACAGTGGGACATGGTATCCCGAAGATTCAGCAGCTCACAAAACTCTGCATTCATTTTCCACTGGAGTTCATTCATTTTATCTCTAAAGAGACTATGGAGCGAAGAGTTTCAGTTCTCATGCCTGTGACTGCCCAGCCAAGACTCATAACTGGGGAGCTCTGGGGAGCCACCAGAAGTCGAGTTAGGGTTTTTTTTGTTTTGTGGTTTTTTTTTTTTTTAAAGTTTGAGTTAGGTGGTGTGGGTTGTCGGTTGGACTTGATGATCCTTGAGGTCTTTTCCAACCTTAATGATTCTATGATTCTATGATAAGTCCTGGTTCTGGCACGTTCACCCAGACTGAAACCCTGCTGCAGGCAGAGGCACTTTGCCCAAGGCCCTGGTCCCGTGGTTGTCCTCACTAAAGGATATGTTACAGAGCCCAGGGCTCCTGTAGCAGGACACTCGGGGCTATCCCTTTGCTTTACACACTAGCTCATTTATTATTCTTCTCCCCCCATTCACCTCCTGCAGCAATGCACCTCAAAGACAGCACATCCCTCTCTCCATTCTCATCGCGCCTGTTCCTCACTGGCCAGGTAATGCAACACTTGTGTCTTAACGCAGCTGCACCCAGCTCTGCTCCCTTCCTCCCTGCTTTCTGCCCTGTTACTCAACCCCAAGGGCCCTCCCTTGGCTGCCAAGCACTGGCCTGGCAGTATGGCTGCTGGCCACATCAATGTCACTCTCTTTAGGTGCCCTTTACACTGTGGGTGTGAAGGTCTTCTGTCACCAGAGAAGGATGACCTCCCATGGACAGGCTGTCCTCCAGGTGGTAGCTGGGGCTGGGAACCGTTTCCATTCCTTGCAGCACATCAGACAGGGCACTGGGATGTATGGCCCACCTTGTTTCCTTACTATAACCTTGAACTGTGCCCAGCACAGGAGCCTTTTGCTTGTTCAGAAAACACAGGAAATAACCAGAGAATCATAAAATTCACACTGAACTTCAGGAGTTCAAGGAGTGTCTGCAGGATGTCACACAGGGCTTTAAAAAAAAAAAAAACCTCATAAAGAAGAAAGAAGATGTGCTGTTTTTTTTTGCTGCAAGCCCAGGTCTGTTCTGATGCTCCAAACACCGGGAAGTTTGGGATCTGGGCACCCATCTCCTAGCATCTCGCAGAAAGGAAGGTAACAGAAATCTGAGTAACATCTTAGAAAACTACAGATGTGGAGTATTTAAAAGATTTAACCCACAGAACAATTTCTCTTTTGCAGTGCGAATGCCTGAGAGCTCCCTACAAGCCCAGAGGCACACGAGGTACAAGGATGCTGTTTCATCCTACTCCCGTCGCTGCAGCGTGGACCCCACTGCCCCTGCACCCCTTCCCCACACAGACCAGGCTCTTGCTCCTCAGCAACTGTCTGGTTGAACTCAGCAGGGAAATTACACCAGGTTTGCAAAAACTCAGGTAAGGAGCCTTTTGCTGTTGTGGCTCTGCAGTGTCATCCCAGCAGGTGAGTTTTCCAGCACAGTGGGCACTGCCCCACCCCAGTCCCCCGGGGCAGCGGGGATCCCTCACCACAGCTTTGAGCAGCAGCAGCAGCAAACACCGTTGTGTGGTGCTTTAGAAAAACCAGCCCCAGGCACTAAGTAACGAATGTGAACATCATTACTGCCCTTTTCATAAGATCACAAAACGGTTTGGGTTGGA
>NW_010106613.1:1410-5971 GCF_000699245.1 Pterocles gutturalis | reverse complement strand
ATTTTTTATTATTATTTACATTATTATTTTATTTTTTAGATGTTATATGTTTTTTATTTTTTATATGTTTATCACCGTTATTTAATTTTATAAGAATTAATATTATAACTATTACTTTCTGGACTCTTTCTTCAATTGTTAAGATACACAACCGTGATTTGTGGCTAACCTCAAAAACAATTTTGCACAATACCTTACCATTAAGTGGCTGGTAGAACTACTATGAAGCCAGGCTTCTGGCATTCTGCATACAGCATTTTGGTAGTGAGCTGTTATTTCTCTGGTTTGGGAACTATTGAACTCCAGGACACTTATTCCCAATGCAAGGTGAAGTAGTTTAGTACTGCAAGTAAGTTTTTAGCTTCACACAAAGGAAAAAAGAATTAAACTCAGGTACAAGAGAACCGACAAGTCACAGGAAGCTTCTATTAAAATCTCACTTCAAGGAGCAAGATCCTTTTTCTGTCAGCCTGTTAGCAACAGCAATAAACAAAACCACATCTTTTAAAATGCAGCAGATGTTGTTTGAAAACAAACTAATCTCCTCATTACTATACATTAAAAAGGCTAATGCAACCTGAAAGCAATATTAGTGTGCTCAAGTAAATGTATAGGATCTAGTGAAGATACTGAAGTGGAAGCAGATTTTTAACAATTCACAGAAATTGTCTAAATTAACTACCTCAGTTTTTCTTTATTATCAAAGTTTGTTATGAAATACATTAAAACAACATTCTATTCAAGACTACATTACTGAGCAGCAATAAATTAACCTTATGTTATAAAAAGATGGGCTCAATAGTTTGGGCTACTTAATAGAACCATGTAGTGTGAAATAAAGTTGTGATAAGTCTCAATTTTAAGGAGAGAAGAGGAAAAACCCCACCGTAATTCCTACGTTAAGCAGACTCCATCATTCAAATAATGTGAAGGAAAACTGTTCTGCTTCTAATGTACAGCAATTTTAACTAGTTTTTACAGAGAAAGTGAATTCAGAACAAGCAACCTAATTAAGCAAAGAAATGCACCAACTCTGACATATTCACAAATATAAAAATGCAGTCGTATTAATGGAAGATTAATTTGTTACCTAAGTGACATACTCTAGTTAGCATTTATGCCAAATCAGGTCTAAGGCTCACAAATTAAATTACAAGAAAAACAATGCTGCAAAGCAACAACCTGAGAATACAGACCTTTTAACTTAAGTTTGAGATGAACATCTTATTTTCTAGACCAACTATTTAACCAAGCGTCTTATATCACACATTTTACCAACACAGGAAGTCCTAAATAGCTCATCACTCTTACCTACAGGATACTGCAGGTAGACCACTATAGCTTCAAACTAGAAATTTGAGAGACTAGGATGACCCACAAAGAGTTCAGGTAAGAAGCTTAGGACACTGAAAATCACCTTGAACTACATCTAAACATATAGGTGATAATACAATGCAAAAACTACTTAGTATGTGCACAGAACCACTGAGACAGCCATTCCTTTGCATGTACCACAGAAGAGAAATAATACACTCGAAGATGAAAGCATGAAAAAGCATTCCTACTTAAAATGTTCATCCTTGTAGTCAAGTTCCAATGACCACTCTGCATCTTCGGGAAACTATACTTCACTGCTTTCATGCAGTTCTTGATTAAAACAAACAAACAAACAAAACCCAAAAAAACCCCACTGCACAGGTTCAAATGGGAAAAAAATTCTGAAGATATATTTGCAAGGTCAAGACATGTTGCAGTCTGAGAAAAAAGAATCACAGAATGGTTTGGGTTGGAAGGGACCTTAAAGAACACCTAGTTCCAGCCCCCTACCATGGTCAGGGACACCTTCCCCTAGCCCAGGTTGCTCAAAGCCTCATCCAGCCTGGCCTTGAACACCTCCAGGGATGGGGCATCCACAGCTTCCCTGGGCAACCTGTTGCACTACCTCATCACCCTCACTGTAAAATATTTCTTCCTAAAGTCTAGTCTAAATCTACCCTCTTTCAGCTTATACCCATTACCCCTTGTCCTCTCACTACACTCCCTGATAAAGAGTCCCTCCCCATCTCTCCTGTAGGCCCCTTTTAAGTACTGGAAGGCCGCTATAAGGTCTCTTCGGAACATTCTTTTCTCCAGGCTGAACAACCCCAACTCTCTCAGCCTGTTCTCGTAGGTGAGGTGCTCCAGCATAGTTTACTTACTGTTTCAATCTTTCCTTTATTTGCTTTGTATAGCTAGGGGAATGAAGTTACAACTCCAATCAAAAAGACTTTGGTTATTGACTTTTCTTTCTCTGGCTTTGAAGTAAACATTCTGTTCTTTTAACTGCAGTTTGCCTTAAACTTGATACTAATCATAATACCTTTTGACAAAATTTACTTTCCACAAGAACTGACCAGGAGTGAAGAGGGTTTAACCAAGCTAAAGGTTCCACCTGTCATTTACTGAAAACAGCCTTAAGACTATTACAAAAAGACAACTAGACATCTTTGATCAAAGCCAGAGCTAACATATGTTCTTAGAAAATGAAGGGAAATAAATGAAAAGCTGTGAAATACAAACTCAATTATTTGCCTCAGTAACTTTCTGCCTTCATCATACTGAGTGATACAGCAGCCCATTTTCCCTAAAATTTCAAATACAAATATTAAATAGTTTTTAAAATCTAAAACCCTAATTACCCTAAATGCATGAAATGCATCTGGAAGTTTACTCCCTCCCTTCAGTTTTAGAACACTGAATCAACTCATAACATTTTCCTCCTACAAAAACATGGTCAGCTAAAGTAAACCACATAAATGCTAAACACAATAGAAGATTTTCTTTTTGACCAATAGCAAGCACAGCAAATAATTTACTGCAAATCAGAATAATTTCTGAAGTTAATTTTTAAAAACTGCTAAAAAAACCCATAAAAACAGATGAGGACTTAATGTAGTACTCAGTCAGAAGGGCAGAGTCAAAATCACTTTCCTTAAGGACAGTGTAAACAACTGGTTCAGGAAAATGACTGAAAGTATTATCTCTGCTATTTCAAAACGTTCAATAACTATCATTGTGAAAAAAGAACATAACTAATGGGAAAATTAAGAACATGACTGATTTTATTTTTCAGAGTAATGTTTAAAAACACACCATTACTCAGCACTGATTTAAGAACTTAATTCACAAACACTGTGGTACATAAAATGAAATTTGTTTTTAAAAAACTATTTTGATGTTAAATAAAAAAATTACACAGAAAATCCCACTACACTGGTGACATTCAAATACAAATTCCCATTATCTGAAACTTCTACTTAACATGTTTTCTGGTGAAAAGCCTATCATAAAATAAACAGTTCACAAACTGAAGGATGACAGAGAACAGAAACAGAAATTTGGGACTGATGAAATCTGAAGACAACTTCAGTGTTTCATAGTAAGAGGAGACCTTTTCAGAGGAAGAACTCTAAAAAACTGATGACATTCAGCAATTACTGCCTTGTTCTACACTGACTGTGCTTGTTTTACAGCCACTGTTTCAATTTATTTCTTTTTGGATGGGTCTAACTTTTATCTCTGCACTTCAATCATACAGCGTTTTAGGACAACCCTCAGAAGACAGAGAAGCCACGCCCTCCCAGTTTCACCATTTACTCCTTTGTCAGCTAAGAAATGTCACCCCTTAAGTTGACACAATCAACAAGTCAAGAACTATTTTGTCTGACTGTAGGCAAGATTTCAGCTTTTCAAGAAAGCCCTAACATTCAGTAGCAGATGCCTCTTCATGTGCCCGATGTAAACCAAAGTGATGCATCAGAACAGACAGTCATTTAATGAGTTAAAAGATGACTAAAAAGTCCCAAACAGAACAAAACAGCCTTCCCACCGTAGCTTTTGCCTAAATTTTTCATAAGTTTTGCCAGGAAAAAAAGTTAAATTTGTTAATAAATGGCACTGTGAGTCTTGTGTAACCATCATATTGTCAGATCACAAGAACAGCTTGGCTTCTGCTAGTGGGTACTTCATGGTATACTTAAAAAAACAGTCTTTCAAAAGAGAACTTTTTCCTACATATGCACTCTGAAGTCACACACACCCTTCGAAGGTCAGGCTACTTCCTAAACCTTTTTTCCTCCTTACACTAGGGGAATGTTCTGTCTCTTAAGGAATTAGCAGAAAGTCTTTTAAAGTAAACTTGTGCAAGTAAGGACTACATTGTAGAAGTACTGATGTACAGTCTGCATAATCTTTAACAGAATTTACGACCAATTTGACATTCACCACTTGGGACTGGTCTTGGTATATCCTATTCTGCTTCAGAACAAGGAATGAAAGTAGCTTTCCTTTTCTTGAGACTTCAAAAAAGTATGACCACTTCTCTGACCATTACTACTTCACATACTCATATTTAAAATAACAAATTTTCTAAGACTTGACTTCTGCTCACTTAAACTGTGACTTCACCAAATCCTTAATTTTATATCAATCAGCATTGTATTTTATGCAGTCATTTTATGCTCAACTTTTAAAATATGTACAGATTACACTCTAACTTCACATTCGGACTCTCACAGGACAT
>NW_010106613.1:0-1379 GCF_000699245.1 Pterocles gutturalis | reverse complement strand
CCTGCTGAAGTCCACAACAAGAACCTACTGATTTTGAAAGCTATCCAAAGCATTATGATTCTATGATTATTTCAACTAGAAACTTATCACTGGAAATAATTGTTTCTGATCTCCAGTGAACTGTATATAATTTTCAGAAGAAAGCTCATAAAGCAAGGAGATTCATTCCTCTACAGTGACAAAGGCTAAAACTCCAAAACCAGATACCCTAGCCATAAAAACAATGACAATTACTTGAATCTGTCATAGGCTATTATCCCTATTATATTCTGTTATAGAAATACTGAAAAGAACAAAATACAAATCCTTTCTTCCACGAGAGGCTGGAGAACCAAGGAAAAAAGTGGTCTGTGTTAGGGTCATTAAACAGCACTTATGTATTTTACAGCTTTAAATATGGCAGACTAGGTTACAATCCAACTTTCCATTCCCACATACAGTCCCTGAACAAGATAGGGATTTCCACTAGGTATAAAGCATTAATAACAAGAAGCAGCCAGTGAAACTGGTGAGACACTGATTAGGTCCATATCTGTTACAAAACAATACAACTTACATTATCAACTGATATTAGCTAAAGCACATCCATATTCAGCATACTGGACCACTATAACTAACTCTCTTCCATAAAAGGCCAACTTTTTTTTGCAACAAGCACTAATATACGTTTTTACCTTTTTGTATCCTCTAGTAATAAACTAAGAGTTCAGTATTTTTATTCCAACTGAGCTACAAACACACGTCCTGTTAAAAAAAAGTACAAATAAAAAAAACTCTAAAGTCATTACTCAAAAATACAAGTGTCAGAATCAGATCTAGAAGAAAATTCCATCAGTACTGTCTTCAAGAAATAAATAAGGTGGTATACATACTTTTCTGCCTGTAGTTTTGTGGTTTTTACTATCAAGTCCTGGGTTTGTTCCTTTGCTGCCTAGAATACAATTAGAATCATTAAGCATGTGAAAAACACAAACATATCAAATGTATTACACAACCTTTAAAACATGTAATACTTTTGAAGCTTTCCGAAAAAATAAATTAATAGCCTTATCCATATATATTTTCATCTTTATATACACTTATATTCACACACAGTTGATTTTTAATTTATACTAATACAAAAACATTATTATAAAATATTAGAGATAGTTCTGAGTATTTTGTTTGTCCATTGACTGTAAATTGTTTGCTGCTACAAAATGAAAAATTAAACAAGTTCCCTTGGATGCTAAACTGTCCAGCACCAGTGTCCATCCAGCCATGTTAGACAACATGTCAGAATATCACTATCAAGAGGCTCCTGCTGGGAGCAAGGGCTTACCTAAGCGATCTCATGCGGGAGGGCCTGCAGACAGCCAGAACTTGCACATAAAGCTGTT
>NW_010106612.1:0-1298 GCF_000699245.1 Pterocles gutturalis | reverse complement strand
GATGAAGGAACAGCAAAACCACAAGATCTTAGAGATGAGAATTGATAGCTGAAACACACACTCATTGCAACCCCGCCACACACCCTTGCTGGGTTACCAGACCCGCGGGCGGCTAGCTTCACAAGTTAGCCACGCCACAAAAGCAGAATGCAGCCTTCCAACTAGATGCAGAAAGCTTTGGGGTTTGAGGTCTCTTGCTTTGAGAAATGAGAATAAAAACACAAACATTTACATCTACATCTCAGCTCACCAGCATGTTGGAGTGGAAGATGCAGATTGAATCATTTGTCTCCGTGGCAAAGACTTTATTTTATGAGTTTATGTGTGCGAGTATCCACATTGCTTTTGTCCAAAAAGAAATATAGGTACACAAATCAAGCCAAAGACAGCAAGTATTTCACATCCTTGTTGCATATAAAGAAATAATACCATAACTTAACAAAGGACTGTATATCTGATTTACATTACCTCAAATTTTATCCCTAAATATAGTTATCTCCATCCTCCTCCTTTATTCTTCAAGTACTATCAAAAACATGGCAAAACTAAGAGAAGATGCTTCATTTTTTTCTGCTGCACTGATAATGGCCAAGAGAAACTACTTTAAATATCAAAGCACAAGTAAAACTAATCAGACGATGAATTTTGAACTACATCATTTTTTCTGTCTACTCATTAAACTGAACCCCCAAGTTCTCCAAACAGTTCTAAGCTGTCTCACCACCAGTGTGCTTTGTCTTTCTATTTTGTTTTCAGATTAACTGAGTATTTTTAAAATATTCATAAGCAAAAGTGTTCTAAAAAAATCTGTAGAATTATCAATAGAACAATAAAAGATAATTCCAAATATTTTGAAAATATTTCACTCTGATGCACATAGAATAAGAGACTACGTTAATTTTCATAAGTTCCTTTTACTTTCTTGTTTTCACAGGCAAGTCATAACCTAGAGGATTTTTAAAATAATAGAAATAAAAGTCTGAACCCACTGGTTTGTTCATTCCTCTTCTTCCTTATCAATATCCCTAACACTGTGGGCTTGATTCCAGTACTAATACAACAGGGTCTAAACAAACGTGGACTGGCATTTTAGTTCCACAGGTAGGAAAAAGCATAGAGCTATTTGATACCAAAAATAATAAGCCAATGAAATTTATAATAAGCCTTCAGTTATGTGCCACTATGTCCCATTTTGATGTAGACGGGTCCCATATTTGAAAAAGTTTACATAAGTAAAAGACACAGGTTTCAAATTTATTCTTACTGATGTATCTGTAATTCAGTAGCCACTGATGTGC
>NW_010106611.1:430-848 GCF_000699245.1 Pterocles gutturalis | reverse complement strand
CCACGGCAGCAGTTCACCTGGCCCATCCCACCACGTCCAGAAAAGGCCTCACGGACACAGTGGTGTGACTCAGGAGAGCCAAGTGAGGTTGCCAAGGGGAGTCCCTGTAGCGGGTAGTGCTGCTGGACAAGATCTTCTCTCTCCCTAGTGCTGCTCCAACCTCTCACAGCACCATCCCTGCAAGCACTGGGGCCATTGCTGGGCCAGTTGCGGGTCAACAGATTCTGAGCCCAACGGTCACACTGGGGGGTGGGGGAGGGGCACAACGGGCCCTCCCCAGTATATCCGTGTCTCTCTCGTACAGGGGAGCCCAGACACGGGCACGGTGCTGCAGGCATGGCCTCACCCAGTGCTGAGCAGCGGGGAAGGGTCACCTCGCTCCAGCTGCTGGCCAGGCTTTGCCCAGCGCAGACCAGGG
>NW_010106611.1:0-385 GCF_000699245.1 Pterocles gutturalis | reverse complement strand
CTGGGGCCCACCAGGACCCTGGGACCTTTTCTGCCACGCTGCTTTCCAGCAGCTTTGCCAAGCTGCTTTTGGTCACCAGTATGGGTGGATGTGTCCCAGGATGCTTCGTGCCTGTTGCAGTCCCATCCACAGTCGGTCCCACCCTCTTTTTGTAGGTCTCCCAGTGTCCCTGTTGTGAGAATGCATGTTTCCTGCAGCCAAAGCAGTGGTCCAAGTGGAAAGGCTCTCTCTTGTTAAGGGACAGAGAGAAAGAGGATGCACCCTGGGGACAGAGTCCAGAGACAGGTTCCACTGAACTCTATCTTTCCCTTTTTTGCTTAACTCCAGATTTTCCACACCAACTTTGTTCTTGATGTAATGTCTCCATAAAAGGTGCTGGTTGGCA
>NW_010106610.1:0-18199 GCF_000699245.1 Pterocles gutturalis | reverse complement strand
GCTGATCCTTGAGGTCTTTTCCAACCTTTCTATGACTATATTGCCTGCGGACTTAAAAAAAAAAAAAAAAAAGCTGAAATAGCAGTATCAGAAAGCTATGATGTATCTGTAATGTAGAAGTGGTCTTTCACTGTTACCCAAAGACTGCAATGGAAAGAGCAGGAAATAATGCAAGAGAAAGGCTTTTTCTAGGAAGAGTATCTCTGTTAACAAACACTGGGTATTGGTTTCATAACCATGAAAACCAGGAGTTTCTACAGAGGTAAACTTAAATCAGTAAGACTCGATATTACTACCAGGCTAGCCTGGACCTGGGGAATAGCTCAGTTCCAGTCAGTCAGTCTCTTACTCTGAACACAAGAGTTCTGCACTTGTTTCAGATGGAAATCCCTGTCTTCAGTACAGAGATGCACACACTTTCTTAGCCCAGTAGACAAGAAGCATGGATCAGCAAGTTCCTGTTGTGACAGCACATTTATCCAGAGTATTTTATTGATGTTCTTACTGCTTTTGTTGGATGCTCTTTTTGTTAGAGCTCCTTCCTGGTAGACAAGTGTGGATGTCTGGCGTGAAACCAGCCCTCCTTTGTCATTGATAGCTGCAGAGTTGGTTTGCCAAGTCTGAATTGTGCTGTTCGTTTGTTTTTCTGTCTTTCAGTGCTGGGTTAGGCATAGTGAGCAAATTTTTTTGCATCCTGAAAGAGCACAGTTTTGTTTTTTTCTGTCAGAGAAGGCCTGTGACTCATTCAAATGGGCTGTTTAGGTTGCTTCAAAGTTTTACTGTTCATTGGTTTTTATCTCCATATGGTTCTCCTCAGTATCCAGAAGTACAATTTTTGCTGTTAGAAAGGGCCAGCTGTTAAAAGGTTCAACAAGCAGAAGTGCTCTGTCACTTTTCTGGTCCTGTTGCAGAAATTTTTGCTACTAATTTTTAGATTCTAATACTGTATACTGAGAAGGATACCTACTCATAAGAGGGTGCAGCTCTAGTGAGTAGAAAGTCATGGGAAGGCAAACCACTGTATACTGTTGAACTTGACCTGCTTTGGTTCAGGACAGCAGAAATGAGTTTCTGAAGTCTTTAGTGTGATCAAGGATGGGATGAATACAGTTTGTACCATTTTGAGAGGATGACACTGAAAAAGGCCTATGTGTGAATAGGAGAGCAATTCACAAACAAGTGTTGAGACAGAGAGAATTGGCTAGCAACAGGCAAATCAGTGTTGGACAAGTGGAAAGCAGAATGATAAGGAGCATTTCTGTGATGGTGCCAATAATTTTTCATGCTGGTTAGAAGTCAGATAGGAGGGCAGTGGGGAAGGTGTTTAACGGGGAGTTATAGGATCACAACAGCAGCTGGAGGTCAGGATCAGCTGTATGGCAGCCATTCCAGCCTCCCAGGAAGTGAAATATCTTTGATTTAGTTAATATCCTGTGATCTGTGGCTTTTGATTTCTTCTCATGGTTGCTGGATGGCTTGGCTGTTATAACTTGTAGGGAAGTAACTTTTACTTTATTATAATGAAAATAAACAACTTTAATTCATGGAGCTTTTATGGCACGCCATATGCATTGGTATATCTTTTTATCAAATGTTATCAGATATCTTCACAAGACAACTAATACAATGTTCTGCCAATAGGGTCTGTTCCAGTGGTTTAATAGATTTCTCTTGTATTTTTGTGAATGCTAATAAAAGATGACTTAATTAGTTAAACAGATGAGGTATAGGTGGGCTTTGGGAATTCAAGGAATTTGTTGCGTGTCCTTTACATTTCCAAGGTCTCTGGCAACTTCGGAATATCGATACATTGATGAGGTTTAAAAATACATTAATTCTGTCACTAGTTTGAGGGGAACATATAAAAATGTTGCTTACAGCATAAAAACAGGAAATGTGTGATTGTAGTACTGTGCTGAACAGTTCATACTATTCCATCAGCTAGCCACACGTCTTTATACAATAAACAAAATGCCTATTCTTAGAAAAAGAACATGGTCTAAAAGGAGGAAAAAAATGCATGTATGCATTGTGAGAAGAGTATCTTGCAAAGATGCATATTCTAAAGCAGGTCTGTGTTTCATCTGAGTGGACAGAACAGTCAACCTGGTTTTATCTGTGTCTTAAAATAGGGTTTACGTGCCTTTCCCTGGAGCTAACAAGTAGGCTAACGTGGATTTAAAACATGCGGACCACATGCATTTAAATAGATGCGTGTCTCTTGTCTTATAGTGAACTCGGTTCTCTCAAGTTGCAAAATCAGGTTTTTTTGCTATGCAAGAGAAAATCCGTTAGGAGGCAACATAAAGTTGCTTTTTCTAATGCTTCTGATAAACTAGTGGAGAGAACAGCCTGCCTAAATTATGGTGGGAACTGTTGCTAGGTAGGATTTTATAGAGACTAGAAAGTTACATTTTTCTATAGTTGTTTTATTTTAAGTCTAGATATCTCTGATCCTCTTATTTTATCTACTGTCTTCATTAGAGAGGGAGTAAAGAACATGTAGGAAGTCAGATGTCTGTGAAACATAAGACATATATGAATGAAGCTGTGATGTTAGGTTTAAAATGTGTTTAATATATTTATTGCTGGTTGGTATGAAGTCAGTAAGATTTTGGAAAATCAAGGTGTGTTCCTTTGAAGTCTTTTTAAAAAGTTTTAAATCACATTTTGTGTGCAGCAACTTTGTTATTGTTGAATGATGTGCATGCCGTAGAGAGCCAGCCTGCTTTTCAAGAGCGGGTACACAAGTTTGCTTTTTGAACAATTTACTTGTAAACTAGGAAACATTAACTGAAAGTTTCTTTTGCTTATTTTTTTGAACTAAACCTCTAATCCCACAAAAGCATCTTATGGGAAATTTAAGGAAGCAGTTAAAACATCAAAGCCAAAAGAGGTCACTTCTTCTCTTCAAACATGCAAAACAAAACTTCTGACTTTATAATAGGCTATTACAATAAAAAATCAGATCTAATAAAGATGTATGCATTTTAATGATTTGATGCTCATTGCTTAGGTCGCATGGTTTTTTTTAAATCTTGCAAGTACCTGCAGTCTAATCTTTTTGGTTAGTTTGTTTTTTGGATTTTTTTGGTGGGGTGGCATGGGGTGTATGTAGTAAGGTGAGGTGGAAACTGACCCTGTCCTCCCCCATGCACAAAGCCATATGCTGTTGGACTTGGCTTGGCCTGTGACTTAAGTTTTATGACATTCTTGTCATAAAATATAAACTATATTTTCCTTGTAATTTTGTGGTCCTTTTGGATGGGAACTTTATTGTGTAGGTTGTTACCTCTGTCAGTACAGGTGTCAGACACGGAATTAAATAAATTACCTCAAAAAAGAGAGGAAATTCAGCAATACTTTTGGGAATAGGTTTGTGATGAGCTTTTCAACGTAGTTATGAATTGTGAATCTTGGGAATGGAGCCATCTATTTGGATGGGAGCTGGCATAATTAATTATTCTTGGTTGTTTCCCTTTCCATATCCAGTAAGAGATATTGCCATTAGTGCAATCAAGGACAGTAGTAGTGCAGCATTTTACTTTTATCTTAGGTTGCAAATGCCATGAAGAACTCACTGCCCTTTGATGCTCCGGATGCATCACAAGAAGGCCAGAAGGTACTGAAAGTAGAAGTTACTCCAACAGTGCCGAGGATTTCTCGGACTGCTATTACAACCGCTTCTATCCGTCGTCATCGCTGGAGGAGAGAAGGTAAGCTTTCTTTGCCAAGGACATACACTGTAGTGTACTGTATTCATCATCATCACTGTAATCTGGCTTCTGAGTTTGAATGTTTGCAGAACAGTTGTTTAGGGGTTTTTTTGTTTGTTTGTTTTTGAAAAGTGATATTTCATAACAATGTATAGTATTTTACATCTTCAGAGCACTGCATGAACATGAACATTTGGGGTGTTTGTTTTGTTTTTGGTTTGCTGATAACCCATGAGGTAGGTGAGAAAATGGAGAAGCTGGAAAACGTTCAGTAAGATTTCTTTTTTTCTCCATGTAAGAAAGCATAAAATTGTAGGTGTAGAGTTTGGCTTAGAATTTGAGTTGTTTTTTTTTTAATCCACACTAAAACTGGACTGCCTCCTATCATAAATAGCTCAGGGAATGAATGGTATTATCCAGACCGTGATAGGGTTCCAGCCACCTAAAGCTACTGAAGGCAGTGGGAGAGGGAAAAACTGAACATCACACTCCTACCGTCGTATGGCCAAATTTAGAAAGGGGACATGTCATAAAATAGCTTTGGATACCTTAGAATTATTCCTTGTTTTTCCTCTGTGATTACTTGCATTGTATGGAAGTGTGCTTGACTGTATGAAGAAGAAAAATAAACGTGTAGTAATACTTACTTTGATATGATGACATCTTCAGTATAGGTGTAGCAAAAAGCTTGCTTTGAAATCACTTTGTCATAAAGCTTTGTTGCTGCATGTATAAAACATTGATTAAAAAAAAGCTTCATAAATGGCTGAAGGTAAAAAGTGGGATAACCTAAAAATAAACTGACGGTAAAAGAGTCTGAAAACAAGGATTACATATTTTCCTGTGATACTCTCTTTTTTTTTTCTGTATCATATGCAAAAGGATTTGATGACCTCTGGTCTTCAGCTGAATCAGGAAGTCCAGGACAAGAAGTAGCTGTCTTCTGTTTTCAGGATTCTGGATCATGTTTGTCTTCACTGTAGTTGCCATTGTATTCATTTGCTGGTCTCTGATCTGCAGTATGGCCCACCTGTCCCTTTCTGTGGGTGTTCTCTAGATTTTTAACTTAAGCATGGGTAGTGTTTTGTGTTTGTTCCATGTCCACATAAATCTTCTATTTTCCCTGGCTGGGTTGGAATGCCAAGAAAGGAATAGAAAAGCACTAAAATGTTGTATGTTGAATCCCAGATGGCTTTGACTTCTCAAACGAGGCTGACTCAAGCATTCCTGGCTCACCGATCCAACACGGCTCCACAGACCTAGGGATCAAACGTGAGCAAGAGGGGGAGGTGCTGATGCGCAGGACCCCTGAGCATGGCTTCCCGGAGCCCACCCTGGCAACAGCCACAACAGAGGGTAGGACAGAGATGAGGAGGCAGAAGTCAGTGAGGCAGTTGCTGGAGGAGGATCCTGGCTCCCTATCCCCAAGCAGAACTTCTTTCCATTCTAGTGTGTGTTTCCGCTATCCCAGGGTGTATTAGCTTCTCTTTGCAATACACGCATCCCCTATATACCTAACATCAGGTCAGGTACTACCTTTTGTTATCATGTGGGCTGGCCTGGGGCTTGCATCTGTGTGGTGAAAGACTGCTTGGCATGGCAAAAAAAAAAAAAAGGTGCAATAGCCAAGAGCTTTGGGATTGCTTGGAAACTGTCTGTTACTGAGCATGTTTAATCTAATATTCAAGAGGAAAAAATGCACCAGGTGAACATGAATCTAGTCATGAAAAGCAGACAGTTTAGCGTATAAAAGGATTTGACTACAACTTAATTACAATAGTGTCTTGTTAATCTGCAGTTTTTAAATTTCCAAGAACAAGGTTTCCCATTAAAAGTCAAGCCTAAGACTGACACACAACTGCTGATGTTTTTATTTGCCAGTCATCCTTTAATTGAAGATTCATACATGTACACCTCATTTACATGAATGAGCTGGCTGCTCTAAAGGCAAGTACCAAAAAAGCGCTTCTGTTTTCAAGAAAAGATCAGGTTGTAGAGTTTTTAAAAACTTTAGAAACAATTACTGCTTTCTTTCTCAGTCATGCTATCCACACAAATGCTGTAGGACTTTGTCTTCTCTGCAGCCAAGAAGAGCAGGTAGAGTAGCTGGTAGAAACTTATTGCTTAAGTTCATCTATTAATTTTCTCATCTTTACTCCATAAAAGACATGGTTTTGAGTACTGAACTGAATCACGATTTTTCCTCAGAGATGAGAATTAATTTATAGTAAATTTAGCTAAACATATTTTCAAGTGTTTTCTTACATTAAGTCTTCTTTTCTATGTGAACATTCTTTTGGTATTTCTGGCCTATATAAGCATATCAGTTAATCATAAATGAGATTTATTTGTGTATTTGGATATGAGCTGCATAGGTTTCAGATTGTTCTTCTGGGAGCAATAATCTGGATAATTTGGAGATTTAATGTGGTGTTGTCACAGAATCCTTCCTTACCCTTAATCAGATTTGCTATCAAACAATAGTTAATACATCATGCTTCTTCTCTAGAAGGTAGTTGCATAAAAATGTTTAGTGCAGGTTTATAATCTGTTCCTTGGTGCATAGTGGATTTGAGCATGCTCAGTAAATGAGTCGTGTCTTCTAAATTCACTTGTTCAGTTGGTCTTACTCCATTTTACTAAACTTTGCATGTGCATGACCTGAAGGATATGGAGAAGTCCTCAGCTGCAGAGAACCTTCTGAGAGAGACAGGAAGTGGGAAAGAAGCTGATAAAGATGTGGCCTTCTAGTCTTAATTTTTCTTAAGACATCTATATAATTTTGCGTGTTCTTGGATAAGGCATCTTTCCACATGCTTTACTTCTTACTGAAGTGGATTGAACACCTTTTACTTCTGTAACATAAGCAATGTATAATTACATGCTTGGGCGAACCGAATTCTGACAGTTGATAGCATCTGGGAGAAGGCCAAGGAATGGAGTTTGGCTTGATTATCAGTATAGAATTTTGTGTGTATATACAGTGGTCTGTTATTTTACTGATGTTGATTTCACAGAAAGCTTCAGCTAGCAAATTCCATCTCATAAATATAATTTTGATATTGAACAATATCATAAGAGACTGATCATTTCTAGTGACTTTTCAACCTTCAGTTATAGGAAGGATAAACAGAATGAAAGTCACCTTAAAGAGCTGTAAAAAGCTCTCTCTTCAGATCAGTAAGTAGAAAAAGACATGATTTCAAGAATGACTCAGTAATACAAGATATTCCACTTCTGGGTGGAAGCAGCCGTGGTTATGTGCACTATTGTGGGTCAGTGGAGAATGCTGTATCTACGTCTACAGGATTTATTATGTACTGGCATAAATGATGAATTCTTTGGGGACAGACTTATTCTGATAAGGAACAGTGAGAATCCTGAATACACACTGTAGTGCAATTGGTGGGATTTCTGTCAGGTTGCACTGTCTCTCTCTTCTGGCCTTAGAGTAGAAGAGTGCTTGCGAGGAGTAGGTTTTTAGGTTTCGTTTCCTTTTTTAATTGTCTTATTGGTCTATTGGGGGGAAAAAAAAAGAAAACTTTACGATTTCATCCTGGTTTTCCCCTTGATTGTTTCTCAGGGCAGTTTTTAGAGGGAAAAATGTATTGGGAAAAGAATATGTGTTTTCTGAATTACTTCAATCCCACTGAAAACTTCCATAGTCAAAAATTCTCTTGCACGTTGTCTTCTCTGTCTTCTTCATTTTTGAGCACTGCTGAGCTGCTTGGGCCTCTGTATAGTTGCAGCATCCAAAAAGCTTGCAATGACCCCTCTCAGTCTTATCTTTAAATTCTGTGGATAAAATGCCACTTTTTCAGTATGACTCTTCTGCTTCACTGTCCCTGAATAGGAATGTCTGGTTTAGCATCCTGTTACTCAGCAATGTTTTAACTAAACTTTGAAGAGGATTAGTGTTCTTGTAATAATAAAAAGCTTAGCAATATTGTCTGGAGAGACCTTCTTGCAAGTTACACATCCTTCATTTGAGTAAGAAGGGCTTGAGAGGGGACTTCAGCTGCTGCTATTGCTGCTTGTAACCAAACATGCTTTCACCCAGCTTTGCATGATTATATAAAGAAACATAAATGTTGTTTTATTTAAAAAGTGTTCTTGCTTTCAGTATGTTCCAGTTACATCATATTTTTATTAGCATTTTTGATTATGTGTGGGAAGGTTGGGGAGGGGGAATGGAGATGTGGTGGATTGTGAATAAAATGTATCACTGTATAATATAAGAAAATACACCTACGTCTCAATGAGAAGGTGAAGGCCTAGTTTGACCAAGCAGGGTGAGGAGAAGGGGGAAGTATATGTATTTTAAAGATGGTTACAGGAAGTTAAAGCGAGTAAAGCACTCTTTATTTCAATAATAGCTCTTGAAACCTAAGAAACTTATTTTTCTAAGGCTAAAGGCTTTTTACTAAGTAAGGAAGACTGCAGTAACATGAAATATATTACTTTTCTGCTTCTGAGAGACTAACGAGTCAAATAGAACTGTGTTGCATTGTTCTGAGAGACACCTAAGAATGGTCTGATTTGGAGATGGCTAAACATCTTTGTAAGCTGACACGCAGTAATGGTAATTCCCAGGCAAAGTTTCATGAAAAGAAGAAGTAAGTTTAAAACAGAATAATAAAACCTCCCCATAAAGTTTTCTTTTTGCTTTACACTTCAGAAGTGTGAAGTTGGATCAGGCTATATTCCTGCTACACAGAGGTGACAACAACACTGAAAGCTTTATGTCTCTTATTCTTGCCATAATTTAAAATGATCCTTAGTGCTCTGCTAACAATCAGTATGAAAAGCTGAGCTTCCACTCAGATGTTAGAATCTCTTAAGATCGTTGTAACCACTTTTTCCCCATTCCACAAAAGAGATTTAAACATGTTTGCTTAATGGCAAACTGAGTTGAACAACGTGTCAGTGGAGCAGTACAGTGGCTTTAGCTGTGACAGATGCATAGGCTTTGCAGATCTCACAAATAATCAGGCTCTTCAGCTATTATAAAGAAAAGCAAAATTTTTATAGCCTGACTGTCTCGTTTTTTGCTAACAGAGTTAAACTTTAGGGCTTTTTCCCACTGAAATGAGATACATGTAGCAAAAACTCAAGCTCTGTTTTCAGTTTTGAAGTTTGAATGCTTTTCAGTTTTCTACTGAAACAATAACTCTTCTTTGGAGTACTTGAAGCTTAGAAAAAGGACGGGAATAAGATTTTTTTAAAAAGTCTTTGTGTGCAGCCCTAACCATATTATAAACCTGAAAACAAGGATTTAAGAAAGAAGTTTGTCAGGCTTTTTTTTCCTCTTTGAGATTCCAGTCAAAATCACAGCTCCTCTTCTACAATATATGAAGTGTTTCAGAGGTTAAACTTCTCTTAATACAAGGGTTGGTTTTTTCCTCTGAAAAATATAGATGCTGAGATAAAAGCAAATATGATGGAAGCACCTGGATAGGGTTACTGGAAATTCAGGGAGGATTGAGCTCTGGAGGAGAGAGAACTAGGAATTAGGTTAATCTCCAACAGAAAGTATAGTCACATTGTCTGAAGTGCCAGCTACTCATAACAGAAGCCTTCTACCTCTGTTGGAGCATTGTGATTGCTGGCCTAGGAAGTAATCTAATTCTGAAGCTTACTGAGCACTTGCCAGAACTTATCTCTGACTGGAAGAGGTCCTGAACATGCTGAGATCTTGCCTCAAAAATAGGATAAAATAGGATAAAAATAGTCTAAAAGGCGCTTCCCCCCCCCGCTTTTCTCACCACATGAAGGAGGCAAATTGGTACCGGTATCTGCAGACAGAACTAAAATTAACCAAACAGGGCCTAATTCTTCTTGTTTATAGACAAAGTTCAGGAGATAATTCTGATTGATAGAAGTGATTATAGAGGAAAGGCAAATCAAGCTCAAGGAGTACTTATTGTTAGATTCCCTTATTCTGATAAATGACAGGAGGATTGTAGGCTGAGAATTAGAAATTTTTAGGCAAGTGGAAACAAGGTGGATTAGCAAATGAAGATTGTTTTGACATTCTGTGCACATCTTTGTCTTCATGTAACTTGTGTGCTAACTGTGTGTTCTGATTGGTTTGGGGTTTTTTTTTGGTTGTTTCTTTTTCTCTTAATAGATTCTGAAGGTGTAAATGGAAGAGAGGAATCTGTGAACCTTAATGATGCTGACGAAGGATTTTCATCAGGAGCTTCCCTCAGCAGCCAGCCAGTTGGGACCAAACCTCTATCATCTGTATCCCAGAAGGGCAGCTTAAGGAAAACAGCAAGTGGGCGTTCTGCTAAGGATAAAGAAACCTCTTCTTCAGCAAAATCCAATGAGAGCCCTCGAGATTCAGTAGCTCGGAAGCAGTACATGCACCAGTCCACTGATTTTGGTGCAGATATAATTGAGATGACACCTACTAAGAAACACCTCAGTCTGCCTGCTGGGCAGGTGGTGCCAAAAGCCAACAGTTTGAGCCTGATCAGGACCGCCAGTGCTTCCTCCAGTAAATCATTTGACTATGTAAATGGCAGTCAAGCAGGCTCCAGTGTTGGAGCTGGTACAGAGGGTGTTACCAATCTAGCAGCTGGCAACACCAACCGGTTTTCAACTATCAGCCTACAGGAGGACCGACTAGGCCAAGCTGGGGAAGGTAAAGATCTCCTGCCCCCAGGAGCTCCCCTAACCAAGCAGTCTCGATCTCCAAGTTTCAATATGCAGCTCATATCCCAGGTGTAATTTTGACTCCTTTCCTTAGGACTCCCTCTTTCCCCTTAATCCCCAAGTAAGTTCATCCTTAGGCAAAACGTGAACCATCATCCTGCAGTGTGAAAATACTAACTGTTGTGATCTTGTTTGATTTGGTTTAGCTATCATACTGTATTACTGAAACAGCAATAATTCTTTCCTCACCTTCATCCCCCCTACCCCCTTGTAAACATGGTTGTGAAGCAGTATATAATGTACTGTATGCCTTTTTCCATGCCTTCCTTTCTCCTTGGGTGATGTGCAATCCATCGTAGGCTGATCAGTCCCATTTCAACACTGTGAGACTGGAGACACCTGCAGAAATGGTGAATGTGATCCCTATGAGATGATGCATTGGCTTTGTTAAGAAATAGAAACGGGTTTGTTTTCTCAGTCTACAGTACTGCAAAGACTACTGGATCATACTTTCTTTCTCAGAACCAGGAGTGCCTCAGAGATTCTAGTGTGACTTTGGACCTCTCTGAGTCTGTGCAATCAATTCTGGGGAGGGGATTGTCATTGCTGCTCCTGGCTGCCTACAGCACTTTTTTCATTAAAATGAGGGTAGTTTTTTCTTGCCTGCCCCCAGTCTCTCATCCCAGAAGCTTCTGATGTTCAGCAACTGAGACATACATATTAAAAAGTTGCTTTCCCTCAGACAGAGGATTGTAAGTAGATAATGTAGGTTACAATGCACTTCTAATGGCGTTGTAGCCATATGTAATGTTACATGTCTTCCCCTCCAGGACACAGGGTCATTCTGCATATAAACTAAAATTTAGACAACACCATGCTGTTAAAGCAATTTGGTCTGTAAGTGGGAGGGAAACACTACCTTCCCAGGAACTAATGGCTATCTCTGCTCCACTTTTTTTTGTTGTTGTGAGGTAGTGATCACTGAAAGGTGTGTTCAGGTAGAGTATTTCTCCGGCTGCTTTCTATGGCATCATAGCTGTAGGACACCCCCACCCCTCTCAGCTGCTTTCTCAGTGTCCCTGAATTTGATCGTGGAGTCATTTGAAGAATCCTGCAGTCCAGACAGACCAGACTCTTAACGGGGCTGTCTCAGGGATAGAGACAGTAGTTTGCTAGAAACACTGAAGCTTCGATGTGAAATGCTTTTCTAGAAACACTGTCTTTGTAAAGGGGTACTGACAGTCCTTTTTTCCCAGAAGGATCATACTTCATTGCCTTGGTATTTATAATCCATTGAGTTTTTTAACTATTATTTTAGTGGATTGGCCCCTACTCTAGAAAATTCAGAACTCATGCCATTGAGCCAAACCTTGAATGTATATGACTGGTGTATGGGCACTGGCTGGTACTTATGCTAGAGGACACTGCTTAGAAGCACATTTCTGGTTACACAAGAGAATGTTTGTCATTCTCTCTATATTTCTTTTTTGATTACTAGAGAGAAGAGGGGAAAGTTTATCCTGTATGCTTCAAGTCATGTATGATATCCTGGAAGTTTACAAATTGTAAACCCACAGGAAAGAGTTACGTTCTTTATGTGGGCACTTTGGTTTCACTGTCACTGTGAAGAATAAACATAAGCAGTTATAAATAGCAAGCTATCTTTGAATTATAGTCTTTAAGAAATTCAGGACAATTACATGATATTGCATTGCTAGTAGTTGTATTTGGTTTTTTTGGGGTTTTGGTTTTTTTTTTTTTTGCTTTTGAAACTATTTAAAATAGAACTTTTTAAAAATTTTCATTAAAATTCATTTAAATATTTGAAGGCTTTTTGTGGTTTGATGAGTCACTTTGGTAGTCTAGGCTTCATATTTTACTTTCATAAAATTGGTTAAATGGCACCTGGACTGATGGAGAAGTTCAGTTAAAGGGTAAATAGAATCATGAGAAATAACACCTTACAGTTTCTAAATCAAAGTTAATCTCTTAGGATTACCAGTCACACACAGATGGAACGAAGGCAAAACCGAGATTAAGATGCAAGGCATTTTCTGTAAAAATGTCAAAAGCTGTATATATAATTTATTTTTTAAAAGTTTTGCTATTACAATTGGTAAGTTGTGGCTGTGCAGAAGATTGCTTGCTAGCCTGTTTCCTGAAAGTACAAAGTTTGTATTTTGTAGAGACCATCACAAAGGAAATCCTATTAAAGAGCTATCACTGTAAATTGAAAAGGACTAATAATTTGCTTAAATCTTTGGGACAGAAAAGGTCAGGTAATTTTTTAAGAATTACTGTATTATTAGTATTTTTAAAAGTAGGATTGTTCGTTAGCAAGGTTCTCTACTTTCTATATTTGTCACTGTAAGCATTCCTCCAGAAGTTTTAGGACACTTAAATTTCATTACTTTTTTTTTTAATTTTTAAAATATTTTTATGTTTGGGGTCCCACACTACTAAACTATTTCAGGAAAGTCAGACAGCTCAGTGACTTCACATATGGAAATCAAATGTACATGCATAGATTCGAATTGGTTGCAACTTTAGTCAGACTACCTTTTAAGATATTTTTACAGTTCTCATTTTGATGATGTGCCTTTTGTTATCATTTCATCAGGCTGAAAGAATTTGGGTTGTTCAGCCTGGAGAAAAGAAGGCTCCGAGGAGACTTAATAGCAGCCTACCAGTACCTGAAGGGGGCTGCAGGAGAGATGGGGAGGCACTCTTTATCAGGGAGTGGAGTGAGAGGACAAGGGGTAATGGGTACAAGCTGAAAGAGGGTAGATTTAGACTAGACATTAGGAAGAAATTTTTTACTGTGCGGGTGGTGAGGCACTGGAACAGGTTGCCCAGGGAAGTTGTGGATGCCCCATCCCTGGAGGTGTTCAAGGCCAGGCTGGATGAGGCTTTGAGCAACCTGGGCTAGTGGGAGGTGTCCCTGCCCATGGCAGGGGGGTTGGAACTAAATGATCTTTAAGGTCCTTTCCAACCCAAACCATTCTGTGATTCTATGATTCTATTGTCTTTTGGTTTGTTCTTCTGTGTATAAGCCTATCCCAAATAAGGCTTTTTAAAGAGTTCAAATTTATCCCTGTTTTTTTTTTTTGTTTTTTTTTTTTTAAAAAAAAGGAGTTTTCTTGCTGTGTGCTAATGTGGTACATCTATAACTTCTCGAAGTGCAGAGTTTCAGTTGTGGGAGCTTGTTTTGTCGTTTTTCAGACAAGTGCTGTTCAACATCTATTTTACAAAATGAGTCATCAATAATACCTACAAAGCAGCTGTAATAACAGGCTTTGCCAGTGCTATGTATCATGTTTATTATTCATGCTTCTGGATGTCTCTCAAACTATGCCAAGGTGCATTAAGATCATAGCAAAACTTCATACACTGAAGTTCAGTACACTTCAAAGTACTGTGGCAGAAATAAAATTAGAAGTGTCTAGGATATGGGTTGAGGGAATAATCTGCTAGCTTTCTGATTATATATGCTAAGTACTAAATGAAGTACAAAACATACTTAAATTTTTTGACACCTGTGACAAATATTTAGACTTAAACCTCTTTATCCTGAATTCACTCTGCTTTGTCTTGTTTTAGAACTTTTGGTACTTGACATGAGGGACTAGATTTAGATTTCTGCAGTATTTCAGTGCAACTGCAGCATTATAAAAGAAAGTCAAAAAGAACACTATGATTTTTCCCTGTGTATGTCCACAGGCATGCACATACATGTAATTCTGGGGTGAGAAAGTGTGGTACTATATTTTGATGTATATATAAGTAGGGAAAAATTAATTATTCCTTGATACAGTTTTTCCACATCACAATATGCTGCCATTTTGCAACTCATTTTTGTTGGGCTTTATAATTTTAAGAAAATAAAATGTCAGGATTGGTAACTCCAGCTTGATTATCCTTTACAGGGGTTTACAGTGAGCAGCTTTTTGGTTGACTGGTGAGCCGTTTTTTCATCCTGCAGGCAGCAAAGTGGTGAAGTAAAAGTACCTAATAAAATGAGTGTTGCAAGATGACGGTTTAAATTGCTATGTTATTCTTTTAGTTTTCATTTGGAGACTTTGTTTGTCACTGTCCATTTTAAATGCAGATTTCTTTGAACACACTTTCTGATGTGAATTTGGACAAGTTTTTTAACAGCATACTTCATTTAATGCTGAACATCATGTTGCAGCCAGCAAGCATTAGATCTAGTATTTGTATTTTGCAAGTGTGTTGGTCTTAATTAGAACATTTCCAGCATACTCCTGCTAGCTTTAACATAATTGAAATTACCTGTTTTAACATCAAAATTGTGAGAAAAAAATGTTTTCTGACAAAGTATTTATTTGCACTACTTATGAATACTGGAGTTTACTGGGACAGGGTTTTTTTCTCACCATGTGAGGTTTACTTGTGTGTGGGTAGGTACATACATTTGTCACGTGTTGACAATCAATTGCCACAACTGTGTGTATACTGTATGTAAATATGAACATATTTTTCAAGATTAAGGGGGAAGCCTGCATCTTAATTGTGGTAAACCTACTCTGTAGTAAGGTGACCCCAACTCTAACCCCCCCCTTTTTTTTTTCTCCAGATGGTATGTGTGGGGTTTTTTTACTACTTTCATGAAGATTATTGGTGTTCTTGAAAAATTTTATCTCCAGGGAAATTTTCCTCAATATTTAGTGTATAACATGTTCAAAGAATTATATTTTGAAAAGTTAATTTTTTAAGAGATAAATCTATGCTATGGCTGTATTTTAACCTAAGAATTTAAACTTATCCTATTTTATCATGAACCAATGGCTATCTCTCTTAAGGGTTCAGCGTTTTCACTTTGGTCACAAAACAGAAATTTTTGGTTTTCTTGGCTTACAAATTTAAATTAATTTGAAGACTGAGAACCAAGGATAACTTTTTGAGTAAAATCATAAAAATCAAGCAGTACAGACTAGGTACTGTACTTATAATCACGGATGAGGTGTGGAAAATATAATGGAACATGTTTGAATGAAATGTATGTACTGTACACAAACCAAAAATATGCTTCTGATGTTAGTAAATCTAATAATCTTCATTCTTCAATTCTGCAATTTTCTTATTGCCAAAGATATTGCTACCTTGGCATATTTAATATGGCATTAAAGCCATTAGCTAGGTCTCATTTGAAGCAAGCATTTACATCATAGGAATAGTTTGCATCAGAAGAGTAAACATGCCCCTCTTTTAAATTTATTTATATTTCTTGTTTAGGATAATTGCAGGACTAAAGTTGCAAAATATCACTCCTTTCCAAGAATGGTAAGCAAAGAAGCCAGATCCTCTCTACTTGCACTGCATTCTTAGTTTATATCAAATTGTTCATTATTTTGTATTCAGTATTTTAAATGCTGTTTATTTCTATATATATTTATAGTCTTAATCTCAAGGGGGTTTTTTTAGTTTGTTTTCCCACTGGCACTTGGACAAACTTTGCTGTGGAAGGCTTTTCTGTAGGTGATTCAGGGTTACAGATCATGACATGGGTGTTGTGTTAGTGAATACGTCTGTCAAAATTTGCCTGTTGTGACCAGCTGAAGAGCCAAAATACTCACCTGCCTCTTACATGGTGGTGGAAGAGATCGAGAGCTGTGCACAACTTGGTTTTTCAGTAGTTGTGAAAACAAGCAGTAAGTCAGTTTTGCAAGACTGATGTGTACGAGGACTTCCACATAGTCATTATGAAATCTTATTTAAAATAAAACAAATCTTGGAACAAGACTTCAAAACGTAACAGCTAGCCATTTCACATAAACTTGCCTAGTAAGCCTGGCAAGTGTCAAGACCTGTGACATTAAAAGTTCAGAAGCAAGCTGTAGAAGTCTAAGGGAACCTTACAGCTTCCAGAAATGGATTTAGTAAAAATCTGTCCCATGTTACTTGTCTGTATTTGAGATTTAATGAAAAAAATAAATTTATTTGTTTCATTCTTTTATATATCTTTCTCTGAGATACTCCCTTTCCCTGATTTTTTTTTTCTTTCACTGTGTTCATCAGATTTTACCAAAGGTAGTATCTGAGGGACCAAATGAATTTAAAATGGGTCCATACATTATCCCTCCTATCATAAAGGATTACAAAGCTATTCCTGTGAGGAGCTGTTGATGGGAACAGATATATAGTAAAACTTTGTGTCTGTACAGTAAAACCTTGGCCTACTTTTTAGCTTGTGCATGATGACCAAAGTAATGAGATCAAGTTTTATTAACCAGTTAACTGGTTGTGAGCTCCCAGTGTTTTACAGTCCATGAGATGTAAGCAATTTAGAGTGGAGTATCTTTGCATTCTGATGGAACTCTTTAAAGCAATTTAAATTTTCACTCTTGAAAAGATGATTAATCACTCATTAAAATATGGTATAGAATTCACACAGGTTTTTGGTTTTAGATGGTAAAATGGTCAGGGGAGATTTCTGTTCAGGAGTATCTCTATGGTGCTTTGTCATGGAAACTTCCTTATCAGTCGGTAGCGGATCCTGTGTGTTTGGGTCCTCGTTCTCCCCAGAACTGATCACAAAACAGAAAAAATATTATGAATGAAGCAACGTTTTACCTTTGTTCTAAAATAAGGAGGACTTGGGAGTGACAGAAATACTGGCTATTGACACTCTTCTTTCTGTTCAGGCAGTTATTATTGTTGTGGTAGACTTTCATGTTACTAGTTTATGAAAAATGCAAGTAGTAAAAACTTTGTGGCTTCAAGTATACGGTAGATGTGAGTTAACAATCACTCAGGATAAACCACCTTGTTGAAGTATTAATAGATTCCTAGTACTGGGGTGTGTCTGTGTTTTTGTGTGCCAGTGTTCAATGATTACTTTGAAACAAGACTTCTGTTTTCTTGCAGTTAGTGAATACTTTTGGGATGGATATTGCTAGCTGATTATTTATGGAAAAATAACATGATCAAATAAAATTGAGTCATTTAACATTTTTTCCATATCAAAGATTCCAGGAAAAAGCTAATAAAGATTTTTAATATCTAAATTAGATACTCTTAATACATTTTAAAATTACTATGGTAGCTTTTATTTGCTATAAAAGAAAACCCCAACAACTAAATTGAGGTACCCCATGCTGCATTTTTTAAATTTTTAATTCCTGTACTTTACAATGAATCTTTTGATCTGTTTTCATCCTTGTAAGAATACAGGATATGCTGTCAATTTTACTATCAAACAGGAACATTCTGCAAGGGTTAAAAGATTATTTTCTTACTTTTTTCTGTCATACCAGGTTTGTTTCTCTGAACCAAGGTTTCTGAGGATTTTTACTACTTTAGCATTATGTAATCTTATCTCTGTCATAGAAGGAGCATAAGCAGCAAGTAGCCCACTTCTTGTGGACAGACAGGCTAGGCAAAAGGACACGGATTGGTGGTGTGAGCCCCTCTTCACCAGGACAGCCCTGCGTGCTGCTGTGACCCCCAGACGTTCAAGATTCGGTACTGGTGAAGGACTAAACCAAATGGGTTTTAATAACCATGACCTCTGCTGTGTGATGCCCTTTAACCTGGGACCAGGGAAAATCTTCATTCTTAGACCTGAAGATGGCACGTACTGAAGATCGTGTTATTGGTGCATGTAAGCCATTATCTTACTGTCTTACTGAGCTGGTTAATGCTGTTGACTGTTGTTGAAATGTGAAATGTAGTTACTATTGACTTTGTAAATACCTGCCAGAGATGAAATAAATTATTTTAAATCATTGTAAATAGAGATGTATAAACTCGACACAATCTGCAATGCAGAAAAAAACCCTATATATATATAAAAATATATA